>NC_134354.1:593501661-593801661 GCF_048569485.1 Anomaloglossus baeobatrachus | reverse complement strand
TTCATAGGTCTACGCGTTTCAGGGATCCAGTCCCCTTCTTCAGGACAAAAAGCAGAGTCAACAATATGCAAATGTGAAGCCCCACAGGTGTTGTGTCGGTGTATTACCTTCAGGGACTCCACGTGGAGGAACAGTCTGGTCACAGGTAGGTTGCTTCTTTAAGAGTTTCGTGACGCCACTCTCGGTATTGCGGTCAGGGTGACCGCCACTGCAGCTTAGGGGACGCCTGGGGCTGATGTTGGATGCAGCTAGATGTAGTGGCCTTCCGAGAGTGAGGCAGGCCCCAGGGCCCTGTGTAGGTGTGTGGAACCACAGATCGCAGAATGACTCAGGCACAGTCCAGACAGTCTTTCAGGGTTTTTACTCACAGTAGATAGCAGGGTGAGTACCCGGGCGTAGCTGGGATTAACCAGAGGAAACCAGGCACTCCGTCAGGCTGACTTTTGAGGGTGACTACCGACTCGCCTTCTCTAGCCCTTATGTTTTTGGAGTGACCCCGACATGAAGTCCCTACGGGGGTCACCCAGGGAAGTTGCTGCTGCCTGTTCTCCCCTCTTTTCGGCCCGTTTGCTTGTAGCCTGGACCAGGTCACTCCGGCTGCTTGCCTCTTGTGAGCTATGGGCATTCTCGTTGCTACGTGGCTGCGGACTCTGTGGTGTTGTCTTGGGGGTCTGAAGTGCCCCCTCAGGCAGGTTTGGCAGGGAAAATTGAATGAATCTCTGCACTGGGACCTGTAACCCTTACGGGCCTGGTACCTCCCTGGCAGTCCCCGTACTCAGCCACCCCTTTGCTCTCTCTAGCCTTGGGTGGATTTCGGGTGGCACTACCAGGTGACCGATCTCCCCCGTCGATAGTCACTGCACGTACGTTGTCTGACTAGTGGCAGCCTCAGGTCTCCTCTTTGCGTCTGCTCTCCCTGAGCTCCACTTCAGACTGGCTCACTACTCCCTCCCCACTGTGCCTGCCTACGCAACTTAGCAACCAGGCTCTCTACCACACCCCTTGAGTGGAAATGGAGGCCATGCCCCCTTCTGGATTTCCCAGGGGTCCCTCAAAGGTAGATGTGGGAGACCTGATTACTATGCGCCTGTGTAATCACACCTTGGTCAGCCTTCTGGATTACCTGTATTGTACTGCCCCCAGCATGAGTGCAGTACTCAGTGGTGCCTGACCAGGTCAGGGGCGCCACACAATCATACAGAGATTGACAGTTATATATACATATAACGAGAGAGAGAGAGACCACCCACTGAGGATTCAAAAAAAAAAAAAAATCGGCGGGCAAGCACATCTGCCTCTATGACACAGTATTTTATAGAATGAAAAATTACAAATCATTATATTTTCACATACTGATATAAAACATGGTTCCATAATGCAATTAAAAAAAAAAAATAGAAAAAGGAAAGTTTTTTTCGATAAAAATTAAAAAATGAGAAAGAAAACATGATACAAATTGTGAAAAATATTATATGCAATAATATCTGATTCTTAGTGTTACAAAAAATGTATAAATATAATAAATATATAAAAAAATATATATACACTTGATTCAAAGGAAAAAGACAAAAGAAAAAGACAAAAAAAATAAATAAAAAAGAATGTTCTCTTTTTCATAAGGAAAAAGGGGGATATGAACCCTGGAGGGACACACAATAGTTAGGAAACAATTCTATTGGAGTAGCCCACCACTCCCACTATTCTGTGTATGAAAACAAAACAACTTGCAACAAACCGCAGCAGACAACAACAGCAGCAACAACCACATCCTCTCTGCTCCCAGGCTAGCTCCTAACTGAATAGAATAATCAGCACCAAGTCCAGGAAGCAGAGGGCTAAAATCCTGGCCGGAAGATGATTAACTGCTGCCAGCTGAGCAATTTGATGCTGTACCAGAGAAGGAATTAACCCTTAATGTGTCCAAAGAAAAAACTACTTTTAAAGTGCATGGTCTCAGATGGAAAGATAAGAGCTAGCCCTGAATCTGTCCCTATACACGTGACACCTCCAAATGAATAAAAGGGTCCAGAGAACAAGACTTAGTGACTAAGCCCCATGCCAAAAGGGTAACAGGTCAGAATTGACTGAAATGTGAGCAGTCTCACCAAGTGTCCAACAGCATAAGGCTCTCTTCTAGCACTACTGTCTACATCTTACCCCCTCCTCTATGAGAAAAAAAAAAGAGATATGGATGCAAAAGCAAGGCTCTACTTTAGCCATAGTGACAGAACCCTTGACTCTCTCTTGTACAAGGTGAGTGGAAGGAAAGTGGCCATCACAAATTGGACTGTAGTTCTAGGCTGGAGTTGTGCGGGGAATCACAGGACCATTATTTACCTTCGTTACCAGCATCCACCGTTCTCGCTGCCAGTGCCGGCTCCCTGCTCTCTGCACATGTAGCTGCAGTACACATCGGGTAATTAACCCGATGTGTACTGTAGCTAGGAGAGCAGGGAGCCAGCGCTAAGCAATGTGCGTGGCTCCCTGCTCTCTGCACATGTAGCGACGTTATGATCGCTGCTGCGTCGCTGTGTTTGACAGCTAAGCAGCGATCATAACAGCGACTTACAAGGTCGATGTTACGTCACAGAAAATGGTGATGTAACAGCGACGTCGTTGTCGCTGTCGTTATGTGTGAACCCAGCCTTAAGTACTGTTGCTTGAAAAAAACTAGTGATTTCCTTGTGTAAACAATAATTAATTAATAATAATAATTTTATTCATTTATATAGCGCTGTCAATTCCACAGCGCTTTACATACAGTTAGGTCCAGAAATATTTGGACAGTGACACAAGTTTTGTTATTTTAGCTGTTTACAAAAACAGTGCACAGTGAAAGTGCACACTCCCAGCTGCAATATGAGAGTTTTCACATCCAAATCGGAGAAAGGGTTTAGGAATCATAGCTCTGTAATGCATAGCCTCCTCTTTTTCAAGGGACCAAAAGTAATTGGACAAGGGACTCTAAGGGCTGCAATTAACTCTGAAGGCGTCTCCCTCGTTAACCTGTAATCAATGAAGTAGTTAAAAGGTCTGGGGTTGATTACAGGTGTGTGGTTTTGCATTTGGAAGCTGTTGCTGTGACCAGACAACATGCGGTCTAAGGAACTCTCAATTGAGGTGAAGCAGAACATCCTGAGGCTGAAAAAAAAAAAAAATCCATCAGAGAGATAGCAGACATGCTTGGAGTAGCAAAATCAACAGTCGGGTACATTCTGAGAAAATAGGAATTGACTGGTGAGCTTGGGAACTCAAAAAGGCCTGGGCGTCCACGGATGACAACAGTGGTGGATGATCGCCGCATACTTTCTTTGGTGAAGAAGAACCCGTTCACAACATCAACTGAAGTCCAGAACACTCTCAGTGAAGTAGGTGTATCTGTCTCTAAGTCAACAGTAAAGAGAAGACTCCATGAAAGTAAATACAAAGGGTTCACATCTAGATGCAAACCATTCATCAATTCCAAAAATAGACAGGCCAGAGTTAAATTTGCTGAAAAACACCTCATGAAGCCAGCTCAGTTCTGGAAAAGTATTCTATGGACAGATGAGACCAAGATCAACCTGTACCAGAATGATGGGAAGAAAAAAGTTTGGAGAAGAAAGGGAATGGCACATGATCCAAGGCACACCACATCCTCTGTAAAACATGGTGGAGGCAACGTGATGGCATGGGCATGCATGGCTTTCAATGGCACTGGGTCACTTGTGTTTATTGATGACATAACAGCAGACAAGAGTAGCCGGATGAATTCTGAAGTGTACCGGGATATACTTTCAGCCCAGATTCAGCCAAATGCTGCAAAGTTGATCGGACGGCGCTTCATAGTACAGATGGACAATGAACCCAAGCATACAGCCAAAGCTACCCAGGAGTTCATGAGTGCAAAAAAGTGGAACATTCTGCAATGGCCAAGTCAATCACCAGATCTTAACCCAATTGAGCATGCATTTCACTTGCTCAAATCCAGACTTAAGACGGAAAGACCCACAAACAAGCAAGACCTGAAGGCTGTGGCTGTAAAGGCCTGGCAAAGCATTAAGAAGGAGGAAACCCAGCGTTTGGTGATGTCCATGGGTTCCAGACTTAAGGCAGTGATTGCCTCCAAAGGATTCACAACAAAATATTGAAAATAAAAATATTTTGTTTGGGTTTGGTTTATTTGTCCAATTACTTTTGACCTCCTAAAATGTGGAGTGTTTGTAAAGAAATGTGTACAATTCCTACAATTTCTATCAGATATGTTTGTTCAAACCTTCAAATTAAATGTTACAATCTGCACTTGAATTCTGTTGTAGAGGTTTCATGTCAAATCCAATGTGGTGGCATGCAGAGCCCAACTTGCGAAAATTGTGTCACTGTCCAAATATTTCTGGACCTAACTGTACATTGGCAACACTGTCCCCATTGGGCTCACAATCTAGAGTTCCTATCTGTATGTCTTTTTGGAGTGTGGGTGGAAACCGGAGAACCCGGAGGAAACCCACACAAACACGAGGAGAACATACAAACTCCTTGCAGATGGTGTCCTTGGTGGGATTTGAACCCAGGACCCCAGCGCTGCAAGGCTGCAGTGCTGACCACTGACCACCGTGCCGCCCAAACAAACAAGTTGTCATTCAGGTCTGGCTAGCCGATGTAAGTGGCAACAAGAGACCTGCACGACCAAATGGTCCACACTACACAAGTCCATAAACACAACCAGGACCAACTCTTTCATGTAGCATGCAGGGGCATCTGGAGGCAATTCATCGCTCACGACTGCTGCCCCACGCCACTCTACAAATTCTTAGCGTCAAAAGGACTCTGTCAGGATCAAACCATATACATGATGGTGCATCATGGCGGGGCTAATCATTTAAATCCACCTTTCCATATGCTTGTTTTTCTTTATCCTCCACCCTTCCCTCTTGTTTGATTGACAGCTCTGGCTTCATAGAACCAAAGAAGGGTGCTAATAGATGTAAACCAAGCAGTTGGGAAAGTGCACTTCAATGTTTGGCCATGTCATGATGCACTGAGTGCCTGGAATTGGTTTGGGCAGTCAATCAGTGCTGACAGAGGTCCATTAAATGACTACGATCATCAACATGTTTGCGGATTGGCGGTTGTTTAATAGAATGTTTAGACAAGGCAACTGCGCTTACAATGTTCACAGAACCATTAATCTGTTCACATAGGCTGTTATTGCCTATGCTTTACACAGGACAAAGTGATGCCAAGTGCTAAGAAATTTAAAGACAGCATAAATATAATTTCACCCAATGATTGAACCCACTATATACACTGCCCAATTATCATGAAACCTGGGAACGTTCATTCACGATAATCATGTTGTGTAAATGCACTGTAAGTTCTGACAGAAACTGAACAAATTGTTAGCAACCGTCTCAGGGAAGCTCATTTGCATGCTTGTCGTGATCATTGGGGTCTCCACCTGACTGCAGTTAATCGTTATAACCAACTTGAGTGGGAAAATCCTTTCATTCAATGGTGTTTGGTAGATTGGAGAGGTTTTCACTGTACAGGGCAGATGGCAGACCATCTGTATGGCGTCGTAAGGGTGAGCGGTTAGGTGATGTCAATGTTGTCAATCGAGAGGCCCATGGTGACGGTGGGGTTATACTGTGACCAGATCCTGAGGCCCATTGTTGTGCTATTCATCCACAACCGTCAATTCATATTGCAGCATGGTAATGCACAACCCCATTATGCAAAGATCTGTACACAATTCCTGGAAGTTGAAAACATCCCAGTTCTTTCAGGCCAGCATACTTACTGGATATGTCACCTATTGAGCATGTTTGGGGTTCTCTGGATCGGCGTATACAACAGCGTGTTCAAGTTCCTGCCAATATACAGCAACTTTGCACAGCCATTGAAGAGGTGTGGACCAACATTTCACAGGCCACAATCAACAACCTGATCCATTCTATGCAAAATAGATGTGTTGCACTGTGTGTCACAAATGGTGATCACACCAGATACTGACTGATTTTCTCACTCCCTGCTCCGACCTCCCAATACTGTAAAACTGCACATTTTAGAGTGGCCGTTTATTGTGGCCAGCCTAAGGCACACCTGTGCAATCATGCTGTCTAACCAGCAGCTTGATATGCCACACCTGTGACATAGCTGGAGAAGCGCTCACTAACACAGATTTAGGCTGCTTTCACACTACGTTTTTTTAACATGCGTAATGAACTTTTTTTGCTGTAAAAGCGGATCCTGCTTTTACAGCAAAAAAACGCATGCAAACGCATGTGTTATTTTGCAGGATCCTGTCACTTTAAGTTTATGGGTGGGCATTGGAGTCATGTGATCGGGAGTCAGTGGAACTGAACGTGATAGACTGGAAGCCAGCTTCGGAGGCTCGTAACCAAGGTAAACATTGGGTAACTTGCTTGGATACCCGATGTTTACGTTGGTTACGAGCATCCACAGGTGCTAGAAGCCGGGCTGCCTGCACACGTAACCAACGTAAACATCAGGTAACTAAGAGAAGCGCTTTGCTTGGTTACCCGATATTTATCGTGGTTACGAGTGTCCGCAGCTCTCAGGCAGGGGAGAGAGAGGGAAGGGAGAGGAGGGGGAGAGAGGGAAGGGCAGAGAGACAGAGAGGGAGGGGGAGAGAGAGACTGATCACCCGAGGCTGGTTTCTGTGCATGCTCAGTAGAGCAAGCAGGATCCTGTCTATCAGCATGCCAGCGTTCACATGCGTTTGCATGCAGTATAGTCAGGATCCAGCAATTTGCAGTATTTGATTGCAGCTCAAAAACGCTACAAGTAGCGTTTTTGAAAAATGTTAAAAAACTGCAACTCGCTGGATCCTCACTATAACGCACGCAAACGCATGTGAACGCATGTTGACTCCAGTCCATTGCAAATGCATTGAAATGAAAACGCATTTGCACTGGATCCATTTTTGCGTTAAAAAAACGTTCAGGACGCATGTTAAAAAAACGTAGTGTGAAAGCAGCCTTAGACAAATTTGTGTAAAATATTTGAAAGAAAAAGGCCTTTTGTGCACATAGAAAAAGTTTTAGATCTTTGAGTTTAGCTCTTAAAAAATGGGAACAAAAACAAAAGTGTTTCGCTTATCTATTTGTTCACTGTATGTACCCATATTCTTGTGTATATGAGACTTCCATCTACCTTTACAATGCATCAATAGTTTTGGTCAGATCATAAAGAGTTCCTGGGACACGATGTGAATTAGCTATTTGTGTGTGACTCATTTGTGCGTGCTTAAGCCCTCAGTAATTGCCATATGACTGAACAGTAATCTATTTAAGGATGCCCCATGAATTCTGCATGTCATATTTCTTGAGTCACAGACCTCTGCCTTTAGCTTCATGTTATATTTGATATGCCAATCAATTAATCATTCAATAGTGAAATAATCGTGATTGTCTCTGCTAAGCCCAGACATACTTAAAGCTCCTACTGTTACATAATTTAGATTTAGAACATGTAAGTGGAGAATAACCTTCATCAGGAGACTATATTTGTACTGGATATTAGAGAATTACATTTAGAATATTGTATTATTTATATAAATCTATTATTGGAACTACTTCAGGCTCTTATGCCATAGCTCCTATCAATATATTGTTAGGTGACGGTTTTGTATTTGTTAAGGAGAAAGAATTCTGTGGAATAAGATAGTACTTAAAAGGAACCTGTCACCGGATGTTTACAATAATTACCTAACGGTCGGCGTGGAGCAGATGGGTCGGATGGGTGTCTCCGTTCACCAGGTCCTGCGCCTCCTCTTTCAGCCATCTTTGTCCTCCTTCTGAAGCTGCTGTGGAGGACACCTTCTACGTCATCTGCACTAACCGACAGTGAGGTCCTGCGCAGGCGCACTTTGATCTGCCCTGCCCCGCGTCGACCGTTAAGTAAGTATTATAAACATCCGGTGACAGGTTCCCTTTAATAGCATATATGAGCAGCCATGCACAAAGTTGTCACCCACAGTTGTCACTAAATTTAAGAACGCAATAAATAGTTATACAAGATAAGTATAAGGAGTGAAAATTAATTAAGAAACAACTTATAAAAAGCTGAGGTCAAAGGTCACAAATGAGGAACTCTCTAATAGGATCTAGAAGTAGTACCAAACTGCTATTACTGGTATCATGTTCATGTCAAAAGGAGAATGCACAGTTTTCATTGTTGGGTCTACCGTCCATTACGCCAGTCATGCTTCGTAATACAGTCTGGGCCATGTTTGGGCCAATAGAGCATAGACATTTTCCCACCAGATGTAACATCATAATGAATATGATTTCATTTCATTTAGAAACATTTGATTAAAGGTTTTAAAGTCAAATATCAGGGGTAATAAACTCTGAAAAAGTGAAAGCAAGTAATATTTGTTTCATGCAAAAAACAAGTCTATCAGCTAACCAGAACAATAGTTGTGAAAATCTTAATGGTTAGGCAGAAATGTTCTCTTTTTGGATGTTCTTGAATAGTTATGTCATGCTGTAAACATCCGCAGTAGTCTACCATCATATTTGTGTTCCATCTGCCTTGATATCTATATTCCATGGTCTGGATGGCTTTGGGAAAGCGTTCTCCTTATTCTTTACCCATAGCTCCAAGTTTGGAGGGGAAGTAGTTCAGGTGTCTATGAAGGAAATGCAATGAGACTCATGTTTGCTCCTTTGTTTGAGCGTTCTAAAACAACTACAATTGTAACAGAAGTTATCAGGTTCATTCCTGCACCATCCAAAAACTGTTTGAGTGTTGGATGACATATTCAACAAAAATCTTTATAACAGAGTGAAATTTGTTACAACATGTAAGCCTCTTGAATGACTGAAAGCTGCCATCGTTTTTCACGCTGCATACACTGACAGGCAAAGGGGTAACAATGTTTTCAACTTTTGACTTTCGGACCTAAATTTATGTATCATATAGCCAAGATGATTGTCTATAAAATGAAGGTAGTCTCATGTTCAAAGCTGTGGTGGATGGTGAGATATGCAGTCTGAAAGTCAGAAGCTCAGTGCTCATCAGTGTATATAGCCATAAAATTTAAAATTTAGAGGTTTGCAATTTTTAACTGCTTATTAACCCCTTCACCCTGGGGCAATTTTCCATTTTCGTTTTTTCCTCCCCTTCTTCCAAGAGCCATAACTTTTTTTTTCTGTCAATTTTGTCATATGAGGGCTTATTTTAATGAGTTGAACTTTTTAAACCATTAGTTTTATCACAATGTGGAGAAATAGTGAAAAAAGTGAAATTCCACAATGGTTTTGGGGTTTTCTTATTTACCATGTTCACTACATGGTAAAACTGACATGTCAGTATAATGCCTTAGGTTATGTCGAGTTTGTAGATATCAAACATGTATACTTTTACATTTTTCTAAGTGGTGAATAATATTGTGGTATGGTAATATTTCAGAATTTTGGCCCCAAAAAATAAGCGATTTTGTTGCCATTTTCCGAGACCAGCAGCGTTATATTTTTTCGGGATCTGGGGCTCAGTGGTGACTTATTTTTTGTGTCTTGTGCTGACATTTTTAATTATTCTATTTTTGTGTATATGCAATGTTTTGATCGCCAGTTATTGCGTTTTAGAGAGATATTGCAGCGACCAAAAAATGTAATTTTGGAGTTTGGAATTTTTTTCCTGCCACGCCATGATCAGATTACTTGATTTTATATTTTAAGTTTTAGTTTTTTAATTTTTTTAATATTTTTTAAAACCATTTTTTTTTCTTTTACAGTTTATTTTACTAGTCTCCCTAGGGAATTTTATCACTACACAGTCCGATCGCCTGTGCATTTCTGCTGATTAGAGCAGCATCACTGTGAGCAACAGAAATTCTCATCTATGAGTGTCGGCGCTCTGTCAGGGCTCACAGGAAGGGAGTCATGGGAGCATCAGGGGTCATCAGCTAACTCCGCGTTACCATGACATCACATTAGCCCCCTGTGATCGCATCACAGGGCCGCCAATTGCAGTGGGGAACGCCGCTATCTCTGCAGTGGCCCTTTAAATCGCTCTGTCAGTGTGTGATCAGTGCAATCTAAGGGGTTAACAGGCACACGTAGATTTCTGATCCATCTGTGCCTGTTAGCCATATGTCTGCTGATCAGATCAGCAGACATGTGCAGGGAATACTGTGGGATCGCCGCTGGATCCCGCGTTTACTAGAGGGAGGTGACCAGTGATGTATCAGTATGTTCGTAGTCGTGAAAGGGGTTATGCAGTCTTCCTATTAGTTATACCAATTGCATATTAAGCATTTCTTTTTGTCTACTCAGCATATCTAAATAATATAATTATATATAAAGTGACATTATTTATGTAAGAGTTCCTTAGTAAGCAGAGTTTTGCAGAAAACTGGAAAAAACTGATGTGATTTTTGAAATCAGGAAACCAAAATTCATAAAGATCATGTTATCTTATCAGCAAAATTGATGTAGAGCAGAGTTATTTATGTTTTAAAACAAGTCCACATCACCAGGATTTCGGTGAACTTAATTGGAAAATTGTCAGTGAAAGTTCAGTGACTATCCCATTTATCTAAATACACTAATAAATGTGCCAACACAATCTGTCCAACCTTCTAGAGGATTGGTACCTGTATCCGTTATTTGGTACCTGTACATAAATTTCACATAAAGTAGTATTTTTCCATTAATATTTATGGAGGAAAAAAAAATCGACATCCAGTGCAACATGGAACATGTAGTGCATATAAAACAATACATGGCATTACACAGAGATTATAGCAATCTCTAATAAATCACATTACTGCTGTATTAAAACACTTTTGACAGATTTATTAATGTTGCACTTTGTTCCTAACTTAGTGATATGCCAGATTTTTGGCACATTTTATATTTTTTTTAACATTATATTTTTGCACGAAAAACAACAGTGACATGTAACACAATCATCACGTTGATACATAGAATATGGGCAATAATTATATATATATATACACACACACACACACACACACACACACACACACACACACACACTAGCTGTAGTACCCGGGCTCTTTCCTTGTCTGTCTGTTTCTATCTCTCTGTTTGTATTTGTATCAGTCTGCCTGTCTCCATCTCTGTCTGTCTCTTGCTATCTCTGTGTCTGTATCTATGTGTGTCTGTGTCTCTCTCTTTCCCCGTCTGTCTATTTCCCCGGGCTGTCTCTTTCCAGGGCTGTCTCTTTCCAGGGCTGTCTCTTTCCAGGGCTGTCTCTTTCCTGGGCTGTCTCTTTCCAGGGCTGTCTCTGTCTCTTTCTGTCTCTCTATCCTTCTCCCCACTGACATCTTATTACCGCACACATAAGCTTCTTATACTAACAGTTTATTTTGTTTCTATAGCAACCACTGACAGTTGCTATTAATAGCCAGTAGCTCCCACCTCCCTCCATTCAGTTTAATGGCAGGATTTTGGAGAGTAACTGTAAAGTGCGGTATTACATTTTCTCATCAAAACATAGTCTATGACATTCCCGAGTCACATGAGGCGTCTGTGCAAAATTTCGTGATTGTAAATGCAACGGTGCAAATTCCTTTAGCGGACATACATACACACACACATACACTGAGCTTTATATATTAGATATCTAATATATAAAGCTCAGTGTATGTATGTGTGTGTATATGTGTGTGTGTGTATGTCCGCTAAAGGAATCGGCACCGTAGCATTTACAATCACGAAATTTTGCATAGACGTCCCATGTGACCCAGGGAACGTCATAGACTATGTTTTGACAGGAAAATGTAACCCCGTGCTTTACAGTTATTCCCCAAAATCTTGCTTCCATTAACTGAATGGAGGTGGGAGCTGCTGGCTATTAATAGCAACTGTCAGTGGTTGCTATAGGAACAAAATAAACTGTTAGTATAAGAAGCTTATGTATGAGGTAATATGATGTCGGTGGTGAGACGGATAGAGAGACAGAGAGACAGACAGAGACAGCCGGGCAAAGAGACAGCCCTGGAAAGAGACAGCCCTGGAAAGAGACAGATGGGCAAAGAGACAGACGGGCAAAGAGACAGACGTTCAAAGAGACAGACGGTCAAAGAGACAGACGGGCATAGAGACAGACGGGCATAGAGACAGACGGGCAAAGAGACAGACGGGCAAAGAGACAGACGGGCAAAGAGACAGACGGGCATAGAGACAGACGGGCATAGAGACAGACGACCAAAGAGACAGACGGCCAAAGAGACAGACAGCCAAAGAAACTGACCTAGAGAGAGACAGCCCTGGGGAGAGACAGCCCTGGAGAGAGACAGCCCTGGAGAGAGACAGCCCTGGAGAGAGACAGCTGGGCAAAAAGACAGCCGGACAAAAAGACAGCCGGTCAAAGAGACAGATGGGCAAAGAGACAGATGGGCAAAGAGACAGATGGGCAAAGAGATGGACGGGCAAAGAGACAGACGGGCAAAGAGATAGACGAGCAAAGAGACAGCCCTGGAAAAGAGACAGATGGGCAAAGAGACAACACTGGAAAGAGACAGATGGGCAAAGAGACACACGGGCAAAGAGACAGACGGGCAAAGAGACAGACGGGCAAAGAGACAGACACAGATGGGCAAAGAGACAAACAGGCAAAGAGGCAGACGGGCAAAGAGACAGACACAGACGGGGAAAGAGACAGACGGGGAAAGAGACAGACGGGGAAAGAGACAGACGGGGAAAGAGAGAGACAGACAGACACACACAGAGACAGACACAGAGATAGAGAGAGACAGACATACACAGAGATGGAGACAGATAGACTGATACAAATACAGACAGAGACATAGAACCAGACAGACAAAGAAAGACACAGACAGAGACAGACAGACAGCGATACACAGACAGAGACTGGGAGAGAGACAAAGACAGTTACTATCCTGGGCAACGCCCGGGTATTACAGCTAGTATATATATATATTACATATACTAGCTGTAATACCCGGGTGTTGCCCGGGATAGTAACTGTCTCTTTGTCTCTCTCCCAGACTGTCTGTGTGTCTGTCTCTTTCTGTCTATGTGTGTGGCTCTGTCTGTGTGTCTGTCTCTTTCCCTGTCTGTCTCTTTCCCTGTCTGTCAGTCTCTATCCATGTCTGTCTGTTTGTGTCTCTCTCTCTGTCTGTCTCTGTATCAGTCTCTCTGTCTGTCTCTCTCTGTGTCTGTCTGTCTCTTTCCCCTTCTGTCTCCTCCCCCCATCTCTCCCCCCCCCTCTGTCTATCTTTTTCCCTGTCTGTTTGCCTCTGTCTTTCTCTTTGACTGTCTCCCTCTCTGTCAGTCTCTGTCTCTCTCTATCCGTCTATGACGTTCCCTGAGTCACATGGGGTGTCTGTGATTGTAAATGCGACGGTTCGAATTCCTTTAGCGGACATACATACACTCAGCTTTATATATTAAATATTTAATTAATTACCAGGTTCTTGGTGCAAAAAGAGCAATGTAAACTTAAATTCTGAGGAAGGGTTCTAAACAATATAAAATAGTATATCATGTTAAGATGTGCTACATCTGTCAAATCTTATATCTTTAATATCTGATCCGGAGTCCGTGGCCATGTAAATGAATAGAGAGAGAGAGAGAGAGAAAAAAAAAATTCCGGATCGTGCACCCCGAATCCTGGGTACTGGTCGGACTCGGATCGGGCGCTCAAACCGTGCGGATACGGATTTTGCGGATACGGGTCCGCTCAACACTAGTCACCAATAATCTGTATAAATCCACTGAGAAAAAAACCCTGAAATCATTTAGAGGGGGAAGCAAAACAAAAAATAAAGTGGTTGCATAAATGTGAAAACCCTCTTATGATTGGGAATATGGTTGTTTTAATAATTAGTCAGTCAATCACATTTAAACTCATGTTAAATTGCGGGCAGTAACTCTGATTAACCTCATATAATGTTTATCTGTTCCAATAGGACTTTCCTGACATTTTAAAAACATACTGAAAGGGAATTTAGATTGTGAGACACAGTGGGATAGTGGTGATGATTAGGGATGAGCAAACCCGAACGAAAAGGTTCATGGTTGATACCAAGCGCCTGGTGTTCGGGGCACGAACTCGAATACGGACTTTTAAAAATAGTCCTTTGTATCCTAATAAAGCCTGTTGAAAGCTTTACTGCATGCACAAGATCCCTGCATACGGCTGTGAACAAAAAATAAAGAAAAAATCATAAGGTCCCGACTATTTTTGATAAGCAGTGCAGGCAAAGCAGACAACTGGGGGCTGGTATTATCAGGCTGGGAAGGCCGATGGTTATTTAGCACTTCACAACCTAAAATAAGTAGATAAGAGAAAGGAGAAACATCCAGCATCATGATTAAGGGTGATTGTTTCACCTGAAATGCGTAGTGCTGTGCTGGTCATGTCATCCGTTGTCTGCATGCTGAAATAAAGACCATGGTTTTCCTTGCCTGAAGAGCTGGATGTTTCTCCTTTCTCTTATTTGCAACATCAGGCTGTGGCAGTGCCTGTCCGTGCTCCAGGGGGAGGCCAGGAGTGAGCGTGTACACGGTGAGCTGATATACATAAATTGGACTAAAATAAGTAGCCCGCAACAGCGCCAGAAGATCATTTTTGGAATGGGCCAGCCAGAGACCTCTTAATCCTATAGAAAATCTATGGGTTAACCTTTTAGATCACATATACACATATATATATATAATGTGTATGTATGTATATATATATATATATATATATATATATATATACACACACACATATATACATACGAACACACACGCAAAAAAAAAATAAATTATTATATTATATTATATATATATGTATATATATATATATATATATATATATATATATATATACATACATATATACATACACTACAGTTCAAACGTTTGGGTCACCCAGACAATTTTGTCTTCTCCATGAAAAAAATCATACTTCTATTTATCAAATGAGTTGCATAATGAATAGAAAATATAGTCCAGACATTGACGAGGTTGGAAATAATGATTTTTGCTTGAAATAATATTTTCTCCTTCAAACTTTGTTTTCGTCACAGAATGCTCATTTTGTAGCAATTACAGCTTTGCAGACCTTTGGCATTCTAGCTGTTAATTTGATGAGGTAATCTGGAGATATTTCACCCCATGCTTCCAGAAGTCCCTCCTACAAGTTGGATTGGCTTGATGGGCACTTTTTGTGTACCATACGGTCAAGCTGCTCCCACAAAAGCTCAATAGGGTTGAGATCTGGTGACTGGGCTGGCCACTTCATTACAGATAGAATACCAGCTGCCTGCTTCCTCCCTAAATAGTTCATGCATAATTTGGAGGTGTGCTTTGGGTCATTGTCCTGTTGTAGGATGAAATTGGCACCAATCAAGCGCTGTCCACAGGGTATGGCGTTGGAAAATGGAGTAATAGCCTTCCTTTTTCAAAATCCCTTTTACCTTGTACAAATCTCCCACTTTACCAGCACCAAAGCAACCCCAGACCATCACATTACCTCCACTATGCTTGAGAGATGGCGTCAGGCACTCTTCCAGCATCTTTTCAGTAGTTCTGCCTCTCACAAATGTTCTTTTGTGTGATCCAAACACCTCAAACTTCAATTTGTCTGTCCATAACACTTTTTCCAATCTTCCTCTGTACAATGTCTGTGTTCTTTTGCCCATATTAATCTTTTCCTTTTATTAGCCAGTCTCAGATATGGCTTTTTCTTTGCCACTCTGCCCTGAAGGTCAGCATCCTGGAGTCGCCTCTTCATTGTAGACTTTGACACTGGCGTTTTGTGGGTACTATGTAATGAAGCTGCCAGTTGAGGACCTGTGAGGTGTTGATTTCTCAAACTAGAGACTCTAATGTACTTGTCTTGTTGCTCAGTTGTGCAGCGCGGCCTCCCACTTCTCTTTCTACTCTGGTTAGAGCCTTTTTGTGCTCTCCTCTGAAGGGCGTAGTATACACCGTTATAGGAAATCTTCAGTTTCTTTGCAATTTCTCACATGTAATATCCTTCATTTCTAAGAATAAGAATGGACTGTCGAGTTTCACATGAAAGTTCTCTTTTTCTGGCCATTTTGAGAGTTTAATGGAACCAACAAATGTAATGCTCCAGATTCTCAACTAGCTCAAAGGAAGGTCAGTTTTATAGCTTCTCAAATTAGCAAAACTGTTTTCAGCTGTACTAACATACTTGCACAAGGATTTTCAAGGGATTTCTAAACATCCATTAGCCTTCTAACACAGTTAGCAAACACAATGTACCATTAGAATACTGGAGTGGTGGTTGTTGGAAATGGGCCTCTATACACCTATGTAGATATTGCATTTAAAAAACTGACGTTTGAAGCTAGAATAGCCATTTACCACATTAACAATGTATAGAGTGTATTTCTGTTTAATTTAATGTTAGCTTCATTGAGAAGAAAAAAAAATGTGATTTCCTTTCAAAAATAAGGAAATATCTAAGTGACTCGAAATGATTGAACTGCAGTATATATATATATATATATATATATATATATATATATATATATATAAAAACTACTTCTGGATACATATAGTTATATATATACATATATATATATATATATATATATATATATATATATATATATCTATAAGTAAATGGTTTGTATAATATATATATATGTGTGTGTGTGTGTGTGTACAATATATCACAAAAGTGAATACACACCTCACATCTCTGTAAATATTTTATTATACTTTTTCATGGGACAACCTTGAAGATATGATAGTTGAGAAAGCCATGGAACCCATAGGGTGGAGGGGCGACATGACTAGAGGGAAGGGAAGGAGTGATGGGGTTAATGGAAACAGGAATGGTTTGTTTATAAGGCAGAGTAAAGGGATTGGTGGGTAGGAGGAGTTCCCTGGAGGAAGAGGTGGGACAGTTGAGGGGTGTAAGTAAAGGACTTTGACTTACCCCCTCTCTCTTGACTTCCGGATATGGAACGATCTGACTGGAGAGGTTCCTATAAGGTGTCAGGACGTCACCTTCTATTTCTCCATGGAGGAGTGGGAGTATTTAGAAGGACACAAAGATCTGTACAAGGACGTCATGATGGAGGTTCCCCAGCCCCTCACATCACCAGACTTCCGGATATGGAACGATCCGGACGTGCGACAGGATGGCTGCTACCCGGGAGCAGCGGATTCATCATGGCAGTGCACGGGCCCCTGGCAGCGCGGTCCCACGTCTTGGCTGCTGGGGGTTAACCCGTTGGCACTTTCCCCTCGCTCCCCTGTCAGCTGCGGGCGGCGTCCCCCCTCCCTCATATCTCAGGTACTTGCCGTGTGCGGGGGGGAGCGAGGAGGAGATGCGAGAGCCCCTTCGGGGACCCTCCGCGGTAGGACGTGGGCAGGGCAGTACTCGGCTGCTGCTCCGGCCGCGGGAGGAATCTCCGTCCGGGCCGCGGCAGCCGGGAGGGGGGCGTGGCTTGGCTGCGGCCTACTTCCGGTCCGAGCCGCGGCCTGGATTGCTGGATGCGGCGGCTCCCGGACGGGGAGAGCGCCCGGCGGTGACAGAGGCCAGCTTTACCCCTCGCGGAAGGCGGGGGGGGGGCCGCGGAGCTGCAGCCAGTGGTGGGTCCGGCACCAGGGCAGGCGGGCCTGGGGCGACGGGTGCCCAGGAAGCGTCGGTGAGTGGGGGTGACGGCAGGGGCCCTGCAGTTCCTGCTTGGTCACCCAGATCAGGTTGCAGCTCCCGGACGCGGCGGTCTCCCCCAGGAGGGGGAGGGCCCAGCGGACAGAGGCTTTCATGGGGCCCAGGAGGGCTGGATGCGGCGGCTCCTGGCCAGGAGAGCGCCCGGCGAGGACGGAGGCCAGCGTTACCCCCCCCCCCCCCCCCGCGGGTGGAGGGGGGGGGGGGCGGGGGGCTGCAGCCAGCAAGGGGTCCGGCACCAGGGCAGGCGAGCATGGTGCGACGGATGCCCGGGAGGCGTCGGTACGTGGGGGTGACGGCGGGGGCCCTGCGGTCCCCGCCTGGTCACCCAGAGCAGGCGTGCAGCTCCCGGCAGCGGCGGTCTCCCCCAAGGGGGGGAGGGCCCGGCGGACGGATGCCTTCTGGGCCCAGGAGGGCAGGAGGCTGGCGGCTCTGGATGGGAGTCTGCTGGCAGCGGGTCGGGCCACAGGTACCCCCTGTCCTTGCAGGTAGCAAGGGGGGGTCAGGCCAGAAGATAAGGCCCGGGGTTGTCGCCGCGGGACAGAAGATGGAGCTTGGAGGATGGTGCCCACGCGGCGTACCAGGAGGACGGCCGTGGTGGTGGCAGCGCTTCGGCGGCGTCTGCATTACATGAGCCAGAGGCGGTCGGCTCCAGCGAGGAGGAGGAGGAAGCAGCGACGGATGAATCAGACGTCCGGATGGCGTGATTTTTATTCCAGGATATGCCGGGTCGCGGTCGGGTGAGACGGCCGTGGATTTGGCAGGGCTGGGGGGGGGCGGCTGCGGACACGGCAGCGCCGTGTGGGTTGGTGTTTTGACCAGGTATGGGGTTTACTGAAGTGGTGTATACGGTTGTGGAGAGTGCGCATGCACCGCCGGCGGCATGGACGGGATCGGTGGTTAGTAGGCGCAGGTGCGGCAGGCAGAGTGAGGGCGCATGAGGCGGCAGGGGAGCATTTTCGGGCAGAGGCGGCAAGGGCTGTGACAGAGTGAGTGGTGAGGAACGAAGAGGGGGATGAGGTGGTGCGTCTGGCTGACAGTGGCCAAGTGTGAGAGGTATGGGTGCTTCAAAGGCCCGCTGGGGGGGCTCACTTGCTGGAGGATGTGAGGGATAAGATTTGAATGGGGAAAGTGTAGCAATAGTTTCGCTGCTCCCCCGGGAACAGTTTCACCTGGATTAGGTTAAGCCAAGTGATTCCAGGAAGGATAAGTAGAGGGAGGGGAGCGCCGGTGGAGGCTCACCCTCGTACATTTGCAACGTGGCTGCGGGCATTTGCGTTTTTTGGCAAGGGTATCGGGGGAAGGAATTGGGTAATTGGTTCGGCATGGTTCGGTTATATGGATCCATTTGGGGTGGCTTGTTAGGTCATATGGCGGTTTAGTCTGGCTTCAGTACGCCGAGTAATTTCAGCAAGGGAAGGTGTTGCGTGCCAGTATGCGGTAGGATCATACGGGCACATCCTTATGGCTGCAGTGGATGGCGGCTCCTAGTCAGCCCCCCCCCCTTTTTGGGGGGTAGTTGGCTGTTCGGGGCTTGGAACCCCGGCGACACGGACGATGAGGGTTTTTTGGGGGGAATAGAAGGATGGGTGGTGCAGATTTGGCGCGGACGGTTGTCTTAAGCATAAGTGTTGGGTTGTGGTAAGGAACATAGTAATTCTGCGTCATTCTATTTATATTGGTGGATCTTTGCCTCCTTATTGGAAGTTTGCGCTGGGCTAGGGGACACCTGGTGGTTGTCAGTGGAAAGAGGGGTCAGGAAGTGGTGTTGGGCAGGATGGGTGGGCCATTCGGGGCCCTCCTTGTCACGATTGGGTTTCTCTGTTGGGGGGTAGTGCCGGAAATGAGCCGTATATAGATGTATATATTTCGGCTTGTTCAAAACGTATCTTATCTGGAGGAGTCATCGGTGTATGCCTGCTTGGCTCCAGAATTGTCGGTGGTTTATTATGTGTCGTTTGACAGAGGGTGGGATTTGGTAAAGGCGGTGAGCCGGGGAGCATTGATGGCAAAGGCGAATTTGGAGGCGGCATTTAGGTTGTTACTGGTCCACCCTGCTAGCTAGCAGTTCTGGTGCTGCGGTGGGGAGGGGAGTTATTATTATGTTGATCGGTGGGTGCTAATGGGTTGTTGTCCCATTTTATGTTCCTTTGGAGGCGGTTATTTCTTGGTGGAGTGGTTTGTGCGTGGTGTGTCCCAGCTTACACCTCTTATTCATTATAGGTTGATTCTCTTTACATCGGGTTGGCGGGTTGATGATTCGTTGAGGTTGATTGTTTTATTACAGATGGTGGTGGATACTCTTTTGGGCCTGTTGGCGCAGGCGAAGACTGAGGGTCCAACGCCAGTGATACGGTTTGTGGGGATAAAGTTTGATGTTATGGTCAGAGGGGTAGGATTCGTGGGTAATGGTGTGGTCCTATGGGCTGCGATAGAGGCAGATAGGTCAGCTAAGACGGTGCGGTTTCAGGCGGTGCAGTCTTTGCAGGGGCGGTCGAACCACGGGTGCAGAGTTACGCCGCTGGGGTGCGTGTCTGCTGGACGGCTGGCGATGGCTGCGCCAAGGGTGCAGCCATCGGATCCTTTGTGTGTGGTCACGAGGGAGATCAATGATGATCTGATGGTGTAGGAGGTTTTTTCTTACGGCGATTTAGTGGCCGCGGATTGTGGCTGGGTAAGGTGCTACCTGATGGAACGTAGCTGCGGTACTCGGAGGCAGCGGGTCCAGTTGTTTTCTGGTTGGGCATTGTGGGGTAGCGCTTCCAATCGGTGGTAGTGGTCGGGTGGTGGAGGTTGGCAGTTTTTTCCAAGAGGAAGGTGTGCTGTCATTCTGGCTATCAGTTGATGGAGAATTCGATTAATAGTTGGTTTGCTAATCCTGGGGCCAAGGGTGGCGTACTTGCGACAGTTGGTTTCTCAATTGGATGTGTTTTAAAAAAAAAAAAAAAATGTTATGCGTGGCGCAACCAGTACTGGGGTTCGCCAAGGGAATAGCAGCTGCTGTGTTTCCTTCCAGTTCTGCAGGTCTCGGGAGTTGAGGCCGGGTAGCAGACGAGGTGGGCACGGTGTGTCCGGAGGGCTTGTGGAGTCTGGTGTGGCTGTGTTGGGGAGCGGCTCGGTGCCCAGTGACTGAGGTTATTTGGGGCTGATATTCAGAAGTATGGGTGGCGCGGATAACGTTTGGGACAATGTGTGAGGAAGGCCCGGTGGAGTAATTGATGGTGGCGTTGGCAGTGGTGAGTAACGGTTTTCAGGCTGCTAGGCCGGCGTCCGCAGTGGAGCAGAAGGTGGCGGCTGTGGCTGTCTTGTTAAGGATTAGATGTGGAGAGATGTTTTCGCAGGATCTTAGGGCGCGGCAGGCCTTGAAGGGTTTGGTCGTAAGGGTGTGAGGGAGCGGGATACAAGGGTCCGTCTCCGTTGTTTTGTGGCAGGGTTTGGTGAGTGGTTTGTGGCGGCTATGTTCATCTGAGCACGAGCGGGTTTTTGTTTCCCTTGTCCAAAACGGTTTGTGTTAGCCTTTTGGGGGGCTTTGAGATTGTGGGGTTGGTCAGCCCATCTACGGTCAAGAGCGGAGGTTGGATGTTGGAGGATGTGTCCGAGGTGGTGCAGTGGGTTGAGCGCCGGCTTTGTCGCTCACCGAATTAGATTAGGCGGGTGGTGAAGGTTGGTGTTGTTATACGCGGTCCCGGGTGCAGAATTATGTTGTGAGGGCGCCCAGGCTCATTATTGTGTCGCGTTTGTTAAGGTACCATTTTGTGGCAGTGCTGCAGACTTGATTGCAGGTGGCGGGGGTGGGCGCCCGGAATACTATGGGTCGTATTCCTTCTGGATTGGGCTGCCACGGAGGCCCCTCGGTGGGCTCAGAAAAGGGGTTGTGAGAAGTATTGGGAGGTGGGAGTCCTCTTGTTTCGGTGTTACGTTTGGCCTCAGTTGTTATCGGGTTAAGGCAATGGGGGCATTTGAGTCTTTTGGGAGTGGAATGGGTTGGTGTTATCTGTGGGTTTATAACCCCTGGGTTTTTGTGGTGAGGGTGTGCCTCATTTGGATATTTGGGCATTCGTTGGTTCTCGGGGCCTCGACGGTCTGAGGCTCGCCTGAATGTTGCCAGTTGGGTCTGGACGGGTCGATGGTACTGGTCCAGTAAATTGGAGGCAGCGATTTGGTATCTCGAGAAGTTATTTATGAATGTTTTAAAAAAAAAAAAAAAAAATTGTTGGTTGTTGCATTGTGTAAGACATACCTGAGCTTAATCGTGGGGTAGTTTTGATAGTGTGACCAGGTTGGAATGGCGTGTGGCTCATGCGATAGGCAGTATCAATCGAGCCTTATTGGGGGGGCGGCGCCAAAAGTTGGTGGCGCTGAACTGGTGGTTTTGGGGATGCGATAGGGGTGCATCTTCACGTGCTTGGTGCTGTTTTGTGGACGCTGGGATTGCGTGGAGGTGTGGTACAAGCTTTTGGTGTGTGGCGGGTCCAGGCCACGTAAGGAGTCACGTGCCCTGTCCTGTGGCGGGGGGTAGGTCTGGTCCAGAGGCGGTTGAAGGCAATGGTAACTGGACAGAGAGACACCATCTTGGTATGGTGGCTCCAGGTTCCGGGATGTTGCAGGCACGGGGTTCTGCAAAGTTGGGGGGTTAATCCGTAGGTGATTAATACCTCATCTCTGGGTCGGTGTGTTGCGGCCAGGGATACTGGGGTGAGAAGTGGTTCCTGGACTGGGCCTACTCAGGGTTGTATATTTACTGTATTGGTTACTGTGTTACCTATTGTTATTTGTTGGGGTCGCCCGTTGGACGGCGCCCCCTTGTGTTAGTATGTAAATAATAGGTAATAAAGGCTGCTGTGGCCAATTTTAAACCAAGTCACATGCAGTTCGTGTATTATTTACAGATGGTATTGGTGGGTAACACACATACAGCACGACTGGAGAATCCTTCCTCAATGGTCAAGAAAGCCATGGAACCCATAGGGTGGAGGGGCGACATGACTAGAGGGAAGGGAAGGAGTGATGGGGTTAATGGAAACAGGAATGGTTTGTTTATAAGGCAGAGTAAAGGGATTGGTGGGTAGGAGGAGTTCCCTGGAGGAAGAGGTGGGACAGTTGAGGGGTGTAAGTAAAGGACTTTGACTTACCCCCTCTCTCTTGACTTCCGGATATGGAACGATCCCCGCCCACCCTCCCTTGTGTTTAATGCCGAGGGGAATTTGGTCTGGGTTGTTTCTTTGTCACAGCAGCGGGGGGTAGGTCTGGTCCAGAGGCGGTTGAAGGCAATGGTAACTGGACAGAGAGACACCATCTTGGTATGGTGGCTCCAGGTTCCGGGATGTTGCAGGCACGGGGTTCTGCAAAGTTGGGGGGTTAATCCGTAGGTGATTAATACCTCATCTCTGGGTCGGTGTGTTGCGGCCAGGGATACTGGGGTGAGAAGTGGTTCCTGGACTGGGCCTACTCAGGGTTGTATATTTACTGTATTGGTTACTGTGTTACCTATTGTTATTTGTTGGGGTCGCCCGTTGGACGGCGCCCCCTTGTGTTAGTATGTAAATAATAGGTAATAAAGGCTGCTGTGGCCAATTTTAAACCAAGTCACATGCAGTTCGTGTATTATTTACAGATGGTATTGGTGGGTAACACACATACAGCACGACTGGAGAATCCTTCCTCAATGGTCATGTGTTTACTTATTTAGAGGGCACTAAATTTACAGCTAGACAAGCTGCATTACATTGTTTCAAAGTGTTTTCTCATGAAAAGATATAAATTATTTACAAAATTGTGAGGGGTATACTTCCTTTTGTGAAATACTGTAGCACATATGTATATACACTTCGCGATTACAGAGTATAGAGCAGACTATGCCATAGAATAGAATGTAATGCGTTGACATGTGCCTGCAAACATTTTTTTTCATGGCAAGGCTCTTCACACTTTGACCTCTGGATTGTGTTATTTGCCTTACTGCCTATTACAAATAGTATTTATTTTTACAATTAGTTCTGTGTGCAAACCTTATTTTATCTCGAGGTGATTGATCGTCACATTAACAAGCTGCTCAACAGGTTGCTAGGCATGAAGAAATGCTTAAATCATGATTAGTTGTTAGTTATCAGCAAGAGAGAGAACCAGCACTGATAAGCCTGATTCAACAAGGGACCAACGTTAGTAAATGGACGTGCGCTTTGTGAGTGCCTCATGTTTGCCGATCCTTCTGTGGCTTGTGTGCTTTCTTTCCCTTTGACATACTGAAGAAAATGATTTCTCCCATGGAAAGCTATGGATACATTGTGCAGCACTAACAACTGCTGGAGCTGTTTTTCCTGTTAGAGCTAATAGCTATTGTGCAAGGTTTTCCAATGTTACAAATCCCTGCCGTTACTGACAAACTGGCCAAATACTGATGAAACTAAGACACTGATGAACACCGTCTGAATATGCCCAATGCCTCCCTACACATTAGAGTAGAGTAATGTTGGGAGAACCCGCCATTTTCAATGGGTACTTACATAGTTACATAGGTTGAAAAAAGAGCTAGGTCCATCTAGTTCAACCTTCCTCCACCAGTTCTACAATTCATCACTAAATAATTTAAAACCGACAATGTTGTGTGTACTGAGGAAATCATATAGCCCTTTTTTTTAAAAAAAGTTGTTATAGTATCTGCCATTACTACCTCTTGTGGTCGGCATTCCACAGTCTGACCGCTCTAACTGTAAAAAACCCTTTCCTAGTTAGCTGCCGGAATCGCTTTTCTTCCACTCGCAGTGAGTAGTGTCTTTGGAAGGAATAAGTCACGTGACAGTGCTTTATATTGATCACATATGTACTTATACATATAAATGAGATCTCCTCTGAGACGTCTTTCTTCTCAGATAAGCAAATCCATCTTTTCCAATCTCTCATCATATGGGAGGCCTTCCATTCCTTGTAATAATCTAGTTACCCGCCTTTGCACTGAATAAAACTTCTGAATGTCCTTTTTAAAATGTGGAGCAGACCTATGCAGTGATGTCATTGCGCCATGGTACACACAAAACATCATAATGCAGATTGCAGGCTTAAAGCTACCTCTGGCCTATAGAACAGAGAGTGATAATATAGGTAGATAATCTTTATTTATTTTACAAACTTATATAGCGCTATTAATTCTATGATGGTTTACATATGTGATCATCACTTTCCCCACAATCTATATTCCCTATCAGTATGTCTTTGGAGTGTGGGAGAAAACCAGAATACCCACGCAAACATGGGGAGAACATACAAACTCATTTCAGATGTTGTCCTTGGTGGGATTTGAACCCAGAACCACAGCATTGCAAGACTGTAGTGCTAACCACTGAGCTAGTGTTGCCCTGATCACCCTGTTCTACTGGAGAGCTTCACTGTATTGGCATGCTCTGAATACAGTTAGGAGTGGTGGCACAAGATGTTAGAGTACCAGCGCAATGACATCATCATGTCACTTCACCGGTTTTGATATGGGGTCCGGCGTGATGCGAGGCCCCGGATCCTCTCTGGCACTGTGCTTTTGGGTGCTGTGTGGCCAGGGAAGCTTGAAACTTTCCCCGTCCAGGCAGATTCTGGAAAACCAACGTGAAGTATGAATTTCCCTAGGGTCCTGCCGCCCTGTGTAGCGCCAGTTCTGAAGGGAGCAGATGCCCTCTCCCCACGGCAACCGTGTGAACTCTTCCTCCTTCCCACCGGAGCACCCTTGAGACACATCTGCCCCTTTCCTCTCCAGCTGGAAAACTGTCTAACTGTTGTGTTGGCTCCTGATTTCCCCTGCTGGCTGCTCCTCCTCCCTCCCAGGTCCTAAGCTAGTGGGACTGGGGCCCCTATTTGAGGGCATCCTATAAATGCCACTCTGTCAGCGACCCCTTTATTACCCTACCCTAGTCCCCAGTAGGAACAGGGCAAACTGATGTGCATTTGAGTGTGTAAGTTATGAAACCGGGACTGACCTCCTCTGGTACCGGGTTTAGCATTACACCCAAATTTGGGTGCAATACCTTGTGGCGACTGAAGCCTAAGGGGCGCCACACTAATGACCCTCGATTGCGAGGGTCAGCCAAGGGTCATGCACCTCTGATATGATCTTGTGATCGGGTCACAGCGGCGGAGAAGAGGGAGGGAACACTTTTTCCCCCATCTCCTCCACGGCCTGTGTCTGCGTATGTTACATGCGAGTGCAGTACGATGTTTCACTTGCTCCCATAGACTTGTGTGGGGGTACGTGAACCGAGACTCGCTGCCAAACGCAGCATGATGCGATTCACTCCACATGCCGCTATCGCTTGAGACATCAATCACAGATGGACATTGCTCCATAGTTTTGCACTGGTGTGAGTGCAGTCCGATGTTTTATCAGATTGCACTCTTCAGTGCAAAACGCAAGTGGAACCGAACCCTATCAGTGTGCGGCATGCACACCTTACATTTAAGAGTGGAGATTGCTCCTGGTGCATCATCGTGCTCCCCAGATAGCTACGCTACTAATTTGGACCATAGTCTCTTGGAAACAGGAAATGTATTTTCAATAAAATGTTCCATGTGTGATGCCCTGGACTAGCCAGGTTGTCACAGGTAGTCCCATACACACACACACCACCCCCCCCCCCTTAGTAAGGTGACAGCAGCCAAACTACAGAAACCCTTGTCACCTCCCTCCAGGTTTGATGTTCACACCAGGGGGCGGAGCCAGGCGGTTGGTTCCGCCCACCGAGGAGCTCACAGGCCCCGAGGAGGGAAAAACAGTGCAGTTCCCCGTGGGGAGCACAGGAGTAGTCTAGTCTAGTTTTGACAGTGGAGTGGAGGGAAGTTCAAGGGCAGACCTGTGCCTAGGTCTGCCATAATCTACATCAGGTGTCTGGGTTGGAGCCCAGTCACCTCTGGCAAGGAGGCAGACGGTGGTGGCCGCCTGCAGGAGCTGGGATTACAGCCGGTGGAACAGTAGGGACCGGGGACGGGCGGTAGACTGCCGGTACCGAACCGGGGAGCCGATTGGAAACTGGAGCACCAGGAGGGGTACTCAGACCCAGTAGGCCCAGAAACAACCGGGCTGAGTCAAATCAACTGATTGAGGACTGGACTTTAGGACCTATCCCACCTAAGACCCGACTGAAGACAACAGCCCAACCATTAGGGTAACGCCACCGCCCAGGCATAGAGACCTGAGGGGCCAGCGTCTGCGGGCAAAGAGGGCTCTCCCAACACATATCAAACCGGGGAGCGGACTACTGTTGCTCAGGCATAGGAGTCGTGATTTCTACATAAGTGAGGTGCAGGAGAAAGGCGGAAACTACCAACCTGATAAGGGGAAAACTGCAGCCGGCTGCGGGCACCGTTCACCATCTTGTTTGGTTTACCAGAGACTCTAGCGTGTTTGTCATAGTGAGTACATCAGTGCCTTTGGGCCGCGCACCGCGCCGCACCGACACCCCAGCACGCATCCATCCCCTTGCCTCAGCACCTCCCTCGGGCCCCCGGGACCATCATCCCCCCTACCCACGGAGGGGGTCAACACCAACACCTGCTTTCATGAATATTCATGAGCCGGGCAGGAGCTGCAGAGAGCGGAGGCTGCACAGTGCGTCGCTGGAAAGGTGAGTTGAAAATGTTTATTTAATATGTCAGTGTTTTTCTGGTACGTGTTTCACGGATCACACACGGATCACACCATAGTGTGGTCCGTGGGTCATCAGCGATGCCAGAAAAAAACGGACTTGTCTCCGTGCAGCATCACGGACACGCGTGTACGCTGCACGGAGACACGTTCAGTGAAAAATCACTGAGTGAGCAGACTCATTCATTATAATGGGTCTGCAAATGTCAGTGATTCTGGTATGTATAAAAACTAGCACATACGTACCAGAAGTGAAACAGGCCTTAGGGGTACTTCACACACAGCGAGATCGCTACTGAGATCGCTGCTGAGTCACGTTTTTTGTGACCTCATTAGCGATCTTGCTGCGTGTGACACTGAGCAGCGATCTGGCCCCTGCTGTGAGATCGCTGCTCGTTACACACAGTGCTGGTTCGTTTTTTTATTGTTGCTCTCCCGCTGATAAGCACACATCGCTGTGTGTGACAGCGAGAGAGCAACAATCCTGAATGTGAAGGGAGCAGGAGCCGGCGTCTGACAGCCTGCGGTAAGCTGTAACCAAGGTAAACATCGGGTAACCAAGGTGGTTACCCGATATTTACCTTCGTTACCAGCCTCCGCAGCTCTCACGCTGCCAGTGCCGGCTCCTGCTCCCTGCACACGCTAAGTTAAGCGGTGTGAGCTGGTAACTAAGGTAAACATCGGGTAACCATACCCGATGTTTACCTTAGTTACCAGTGTCCGCAGCTTCCAGACGCCGGCTCCGTGCAAGCGCAGCGTCGCTTGCACGTCGCTGCTGGCTGGGGGCTGGTCACTGGTCGCTGGTGAGATCTGCCTGTTTGACAGCTCACCAGCGACCATGTAGCGATGCAGCAGCGATCCTGACCAAGTGAGATCGCTGGTCGGATCGCTGCTGCATCGCTAAAGTGTGAAGGTACCCTTAGAGAAATGTGTGAACGATTTCTGAGAGAAAAATGCCTTTTGTGTACATAGAAAATTTTTTAGACATTCGATTTCAGCTCATGAAAAATGCCAGCAAAAACAAACATGTTGAGAATATAATATTTTTGTTCAGTGTATCTTAACTAAAATAATCCTTATAACCTAAACCTTATATTGTCCTTATCACTTATGATTTACCTTTGAAGGTTATGTTCACCTTGGTACACCATTCTAAGGTTTATAGAAAACTATATTTTACATGGACAATCATGAAGTTTTGTAAATACATTACTGATCAGTTATATTCAAATTGTCTCTCCAGTAAAGGAGACAAACTCTAGCACAGCGCCACCTATTGGAAGTAGCGATCCTAAAAGTCACAAGTGGATTTTCAACAATCCTTTGAAATATGACTTAGGATATATAAGCCAGATCAGAATCCCAATCCCCAGTTATAGTCTGTATAAAATACCAGAGTAGCATTCACATTTATGCTCATTGTTATTGAAAACAATCAAGAAGCTTGTTGACAGACTCACATCCAGCAGCTTATAAGAGATGTTTGGCTCTTCTTACATTATATTACTGTACTTGGTGTAAACAATTACCAGAATTCCAAAAAAATCATAAAATTGGTCTATGTTGACTTTGGGCACGCGATATTGACAAGAGTTTAGCTCTGAAGCTGTGAGATCTGTTTTGAATTCAGTGCAATACAATAAGCAACATGAAGCTCCTAGATCCCGATTGACAAGCTATAACAAGGTCCCTCACCTTCCTGTGCCATTTATATTCCTAAAGTCTTGCTATCAGCAGAGGCACAATATGGCCTCCTACTGAAAACAAAGAAGACAAAGATATTGACTACTGCCAGGTACGACCAGGACCCATTTGAGATGGACGGCGATGAACTGTAAGTTGTAAAGAACTCAACCTACTTGGATCAACGATCACTCAAGATGCAGCGACGACACTGGAAGTCAATAGGAGAATAGCTATGGGCAAATCAACCATGAAGTCACTGTGTAATTTGCCGCACCGCCTTGTGAGAAGCCGGGCCTACTACCTCAGAGGATGTTCAGGTCACGGTGGCTCCGATGACTCCAGCAAATCCCTAGGTTAGGTGGCAAATTATAAAGAGAAAAATAACAGAGATAGGAGACTGAGTTGTGGTGATATCTGCCAGGTATAAGGCCACTGAAGGAAGACAGACACCAAGGATTCTGTGAAACGTAAATGAGGAACTTTACTTAAATCTTGTAATTAATCTTTAGTCAATCAAAGTTGTTTTTCCATTTCCAATAGACAGTCATTTCCTAGCAATAAATATAGAGATCTCTTACACAGTGGACTAGTTCAAGCGTTTTTCCTATCCCGGCCTTGGGAGGATGGATGTCACTATCAATTGGATTAACTGCGTTTTTCAGTACTCTGTTGTTGCAGAAACGGGGCGCTCCGAATAGTGTGATAATTACACTCCCCGCATATCTCAATGGAGGTTACAATGAAATGTAGTGCGGAAGAAGGATATCAATACCATGGACGACAAAATAAACAAATCAACTTTGAACCAATCAAGCCAGACATGTCACTCGAAGCAAAGAATATCATGCTATGACTTGCCTACTTTGGGCACATCATACGAAGAGAGGAATCGCTGGAGAAGGACATCATGGTTGGACGAATAGAAGGAACAAGGTTAAGAGGAAGACTTGTAAACTGATGGCTTGATACTACTGAGACAACAGAGGGAGAACACTCTTGGCTTTGACAAGATCGATCTTCGTAAAGAGCATTCATCCATCAAGTCTTCATGGCTCAAGATTGAGCTGAAGGCGGTTAAAAAAAAAAAAATGTATATCCAAACATACTCTGCATTTTGTAGATGTACTCATGATAGAGTAACATGCACAGTAAAGGTGCTGCTTACAGAAATAAAACATTGATACCCTAATAACAATTGCCTAATAGATTTATCAGTATGAACAATCCAGTAATAGCAGTGGGACATTCCCTGCCTCTTAGCAGAATACAGACTGCCATTACATCACTGTTATATTGTGAAACAAGGTCCAGTTTGTGCAGTCTTCTCATGGAAATGAAAGGGAAAATTGAATGAGACGGCTTTCAGTATATTTCCTCTAAAGATTATCTGTATGTTTAAAAAATAAAGTGGCTCGGGTTATGGCAGGACGACTCAATGGGGAAGTAGACGGTTAACGTTTTTATTAGAGCAAATAAACCAAGGGTAATGAAATCATCTCTGTAAATTGTCACTTTAATTGTACATTGGAACATAAAGCTGATTATACACTGGATAAAGAAAGCCACAGCCAGTTTATGTGAGTATCACAAACATAATGGGTGCCATTCAGAAGTATATTATCCTGTATGTACCGTACTTACAGGCCATGGTAGGAAGTAAGATACAGGCAATCTACGTATATGAATCGGCAACATTTTTAGAAACCTCACACCCTGTTTATGTCTAAGCTGTGGTTTTTGCTATAAATGGATGTATTGGTGCTTTATTACCACTCCATGCAAACTTAGGCGGGCTTTGCACACTACGACATCGCAGGTGCGATGTCGGTGGGGTCAAATCGAAAGTGACGCACATCCGGCGTCACTTGCGATGTCGTAGTGTGTAAATCCTAGATGATACGATGAACGAGCGCAAAATCGTCGTCATCGTATCATCGCTGCAGCCTCCGACATTTCCATAATGCCGGGGGAGCGACAGGTACGATGTAGTTCCTCGTTCCTGCGGCCGCACACATCGCTGTGTGTGAAGCCGCAGGAGCGAGGAACTTCACCTTACCTGCCTCCCGGCTGCAATGAGAAGGACGGAGGTGGGCGGGATGTTTACATCCTGCTCATCTCCGCCCCTCCACTTCAATTGGCCGCCTGCCGTGTGACGTCACTGTGACGCCGCACGACCCGCCCCCTAAGGAAGGAGGCGGGTCGCCGGCCAGAGGGACGTCGCACGGCAGGTATGTGCGTGTAAAGCTGCCGTAGCGATAATAATCGCTACGGCAGCTTTCACTATATATCGAACGTGCGACGGGGGCGGGACTATCGCGGCAGCATCGGTAACACATTGTTACCGATGTTGCAACGTGCAAAGCCCGCCTTAGAGTTGTCATATGGCGATGTACATTAACCCTTCCGCATGTTTCATTAATTTCACATTACTGGTGCTGGTGGATTTTGAGTTTGCTCAATGCACGGCAGATGCCGAATGTGTTAAAAAGCCGGCATACGTCCCTCAGGGTACGCTCACACAAGCGTATGAATCGGTTGAGTGCAATGTGAGAAAATCTCTCATTGCACTCGGACAAATGTTAGTCAATGAGGCAGAGCAGTTGGTCAGCTTTTTTCTCATCCAGATTCTGGATGAAAGAAAAGTCGCAACATGCTGCGATTTGCTGCCAAAATCATCCGAGACTCACCAATACAAGTCAATGTGTGCGAGAAAAAAACGGACGTCATACAGACGGCACATGGTTCATCCTAGTGACGTCTGTTTTTATGGATACATTACTATCATGTAGCACAGAACACTGTAAATGGTCCTGTAAATGACTGTAATTGGTCCTGTACATGACTAATAGCCGATGAGAAAAAAACAGATTGCACACGGCCAGCATACTGAGAGCACACGGATGACAAGTGAGAAAAAAAATTGTCCTACTCTCCTGGATGAGAATGGGACCGTTTTTTCATACGTTCGTGTGAGTCCAGCCTAAAGGCTGCTTTACACCAGACAATCTATCGTGCGATTGTTCGCCGGGGTCACGGTTTTTGTGACGCACATCCGGTATCGCTGGCGATTCCGGCCTGTGTGACACCTCCTAGCGACGCAGTATCGCTCACAAATCGTGAGTCGTGTACTGCTCGCTAGGTTCCATAATATCGTTTATTTTAGTTGTTCATTGTTTCCGGGGTAGCACACGTCGCTCCGTGTGACACCCCGGGAACGATGAACAGCAGCTCACCTGCGTCACGCGGCCGCCGCCGGCTATGTGAAGGAAGGAGGTGGGCGGGATGTTTACGTCCCGCTCATCTCCGCCCCTCCGCTTCCATTGGCCGGCGGCCGTGTGACGTCGCTGTGACGCCGAACGTCCCTCCCACTCCAGGGAGTGGACGTTCGCCGCCCACAGCGTGGTCGCACGAGAGGTAAGTATGTGTGATGGGGGTTACTGACTTTGTGCGACACGGGCAGCGATTTGTCCGTGACGCAAAAAGGACGGGTGCGGGTACGATCGATTGTGAAATTGCACAATCGGTCGTACCGTGTAAAGCCCCCTTAACAGCAATAACCAGAGCTAGCTCTGATTGCTGCTGTTTAACCCCCTAAGTGCCACTGTCAGTCTTTCGGTCTGTACCTTATAAGGTGCATGATCTGGCTGCAGCACACAATCAGACATTTATCGGTCCCCCTGCAATGCGATTACAGAATGCCAATGTGTTGCCAGAGCTGAAGACCACTCATCAGTCACAGGTAAGGCTTCAGAAGAGAACATTAGTTTCTAGTAGCGTAACTAGAGTTTGATGGGCCCCAGTGCAAAGTTTGGACCTGGGCTCCCCCCCAACCATACACCGACACTCGGGGTACGGGATAATGATGATGACACTCGGGGTATCAGATAATGATTCTGACACTCGGGGTATGGGATAGCGACGCTGACACTGGGCTCTTTCCCTCAGCACCCAGGTTTCCCATGATCTGAAATCCCTTTTTCTATCAACACACAGCTTTCCTATGTTCTGATATCTTGTTCTCAGCACCCACCTTCCTCATGCTCTGCTATACATCTTTCCCTCAGCACCAAGATTTCCCATTATATCACAGCATGGGAAAGTTGGGTGCTGAGGGACAGAGCCTCAAACTTTCCGATCCCAGGCTTGTAGCTTTGTCCCCCCTCGTATATAGCTCTCCAAATACTATAATGGCCCCCACATACCATTCCATATAGTATAATGAGTCCCACATAACCCTTCATATATTAGAATGCTACCCCATAGTCCTCCATGTATTATAATGCATCCCATAGTACTCCATGTATTACACTGCACCCATAGTTCTCCATGTATTATAATTCACCCCATAGTCCTAGATATATTATAATGCAACCCCCATAGTCCTGAATGTTTTATAATTCACCCCCATAATCCTTCATGTATTTTAATGCATCCCATAGTCCTCCATGTATTACACTGCACCCATAGTTCTCCATGTATTATAATTCACCCCATAGTCCTTTACATATTATACTGTACCCCTACTCCTCCACATATTATACTGCACCCCATAGTCCTCCATGTATTATACTGCACCCCATAGTCCTCCATGTATTATAATTCACCCCACTATTCTCCATATATTATAATGCAGCTCTCATACTCCTCCATATTTTATAATGCACCCCATAGTCCTTCATATTGAAGTACGCAACCCACATACAGTTTAATGCACTCTGTAGGTCTCCATGTATTATAATGCACACCCATAGGCCTCCATATATTATAATGCAGCCTCATTATCCTTCATATTGTATTATACAGCCCCCCATACCATTTATTGCACCTCATATACCTCCATGTACTATAATGCATCCCCAAAGTAAGTATAAGGGTTTTTTATATTGTATTATACAGTCCCATACATTTTTAATGCACAAAAAAACAAACAAAAAAAAACCCAAAACACAAGCAAACAACAAATCCTCCAGGGGCAGATGCAGACACTGAGAGCAAAAGGCCCCTGTGCAAGAATTGACCATGCCCCCCTCCTGAACCACTCCCCCCTGCCTCCTTGGGGTCTTCCATTTTACCATTTTAAGTTTTGTGCTCATTCTCTTGCACTGGGAAAAAGTAATAAAATCAGAGTTACTCATGCTAACCTGGTCCACTGGTGTCTCTCTGCTGCTCCATCTTTGTTTACAGGTTTCAGTGATAATGTCAGATGTGATCACTTTAGCCAATCACAGGGCTCCGCAACTGACGTCATCTAACTTGGTGTGACTGCTGAGCTCAGTGATTGGCTCCAGCAGTCACATGTTTTAGTCATGACATCACTGCTGCAAACATAGACCAGAGCAGTAGCAAAGAGGAATTGCTGGTACATATACTATATAAACACACACATACTATATATACACAATCACATATACTATACACACAGGCACATATACACATACATACTTTATATACACACATACGCACATACTATTTATGCACAGAGATTTTATGCACACATTCACATACACACAGGGCCGTATTTACCATTAGGCACCCGTGGTCCGGTGCCTAGGGCGGCAGATTGTGAGGGGCGGCACCTTCTGGCAGCAAAAAAAAAAAAAAAAAAAAAAAAAATTTTTTTTTTTTTTTTTTTTTTACATTTTTTTTTGTGGCCGCCGAGCACAGGGAGCTGATTGACCCCGGAACTGCCGGCGCCTGCACTTCCGGGGTCACAGGCGCGCGCCAATCAGCTCCTTCCTCTGTGCTGCGTCCACTGCTGTGTGGACGTCACATGCAGAGCTCACAGCAGGACGCCGCGGAGGACGCCGTGATGGAAGCCGGTGTCAGAAGAGGATACTCACGTGAGCCAGGAAGATGGCGGCGGGCACTGGAGCAAGTAAGTGGATTCATAAGGAGCGTGGGAGTGTCTCTAATGCAGACCGGAGATCTGCGCATGTGGGGGGGTGCGGCAAAGGCAGATACTGGAGGGAGGCAGAGGCTGAGACTGGGGGGAGGCTGGAGGGAGGCAGAGGCTGAGACTGGGGGGAGGCTGGAGGGAGGCAGAGGCTGAGACTGGGGGGAGGCTGGAGGGAGGCAGAGGCTGAGACTGGAGGGAGGCAGTGGCTGAGATGGGGGGAGGCTGGAGGGAGGCAGAGGCAGAGACTGGGGGGAAGCTGGAGGGAGGCAGAGGCAGAGACTGGGGGGAGGCTGGAGGGAGGCAGAGGCAGAGACTGGGGGGAGGCTGGAGAGAGGCAGAGGCTGAGACTGGGGGGAGGCTGGAGGGAGGCAGAGGCAGAGACTGGGGGGAGGCTGGAGGGAGGCAGAGGCAGAGACTGGGGGAGGCTGGAGGGAGGCAGAGGCAGAGACTGGGGGGAGGCTGGAGGGAGGCAGAGACTGGGGGGAGGCTGGAGGGAGGCAGAGGCTGAGACTGGGGGGAGGTTGGAGGGAGGCAGAGGCTGAGACTGGAGGGAGGCAGAGGCTGAGACTGTGGGGAGGCTGGAGGGAGGCAGAGGCTGAGACTGGGAGAGGCTGGAGGGAGGCAGAGGCAGAGACTGGGGGGAGGCTGGAGGGAGGCAGAGGCTGAGACTGGGGGGAGGCTGGAGGGAGGCAGAGGCTGAGACTGGGGGGAGGCTGGAGGGAGGCAGAGGCTGAGACTGGAGGGAGGCAGTGGCTGAGATGGGGGGAGGCTGGAGGGAGGCAGAGGCAGAGACTGGGGGGAAGCTGGAGGGAGGCAGAGGCAGAGACTGGGGGGAGGCTGGAGGGAGGCAGAGGCAGAGACTGGGGGGAGGCTGGATAGAGGCAGAGGCTGAGACTGGGGGGAGGCTGGAGGGAGGCAGAGGCAGAGACTGGGGGGAGGCTGGAGGGAGGCAGAGGCAGAGACTGGGGGAGGCTGGAGGGAGGCAGAGGCAGAGACTGGGGGGAGGCTGGAGGGAGGCAGAGACTGGGGGGAGGCTGGAGGGAGGCAGAGGCTGAGACTGGGGGGAGGTTGGAGGGAGGCAGAGGCTGAGACTGGAGGGAGGCAGAGGCTGAGACTGTGGGGAGGCTGGAGGGAGGCAGAGGCTGAGACTGGGAGAGGCTGGAGGGAGGCAGAGGCAGAGACTGGGGGGAGGCTGGAGGGAGGCAGAGGCAGAGACTAGGGGGAGGCTGGAGGGAGGCAGAGGCTGAGACTGGGGGGAGGCTGGAGGGAGGCAGAGGCAGAGACTGGGGGGAGGCTGGAGGGAGGCAGAGGCAGAGACTGGGGGGGAGGCTGGAGGGAGGCAGAGGCAGAGACTGGGGGGGAGGCTGGAGGGAGGCAGAGGCAGAGACTGGGGGGAGGCTGGAGGGAGGCAGAGGCATAGACTGGGGGAGGCTGGAGGGAGGCAGAGGCTGAGACTGGAGGGAGGCTGAGACTGGGGGGAGGCTGGAGGGAGACTGAGGCTGAGACTGGGGGAGGCTGGAGGGAGGCTGAGGCTGAGACTGGAGGGAGGCTGAGGCTGAGACTGAGGGGAGGCTGGAGGGAGGCAGAGGCAGAGACTGGGGGGAGGCTGGAGGGAGGCAGAGGCAGAGACTGGGAGGAGGCTGGAGGGAGGCTGAGGCTGAGACTGGAGGGAGGCCGAGGCTGAGACTTGAGGGAGGCTGAGGCTGAGACTGGAGGGAGGCTGGAGGGAGGCTGAGGCGGAGACTGGGGCAGGCTGAGGCTGGGGTGAGGCAAAGGCTGAGACTGGGGAAGAGAGGCTGATGCTGAGGGAAGATAGAGGCTGATGCTGGGGGAGTGGGAGAGAGGGGCTAATGCTAGAGACAGAGGACAAGGGATGAGGGATAGTGCAATGACAAAATCGATTGGGTGGGGGGAGTGTAAGGACTCAGAATAAGAGGGGGCAGCATTGGGAGCTCATTGTGAAGAAGGGGCAGCATGTGTGGGATCAGTATGGAGTGGAGCAATGTAGGGGAGTCAATATCAAGAGTGGGGTAGTGTGTGTGGGGGGGGTCTCAGCATAAGCGTTAGTGTGGTGGTCTTAGCATGAGTGGGGCAACATGAAGGTCTCATTATGGAAAAGAGGAAGGCAGCATTAGGAGCTCATGGAGAGGGACAGTATGCATGGGACATTGTGAGAAGGGGGCAGCATGCATGGGACACTGAGGAGGGGGCAGCATGCATGAGACATTGTGAGGAGGGGGCAGGATGCATGGGACATTGTGAGAAGGGGGCAGCATGCATGGGACACTGAGGAGGGGGCAGTATGCATGAGACATTGTGAGGAGGGAGCAGCATGCATGGGACATTGTGAGGAAGGAGCAGCATGCATGGGACATTGTGAGGAGGGAGCATCAAGCATGAGACATTGTGCGTAGGGAGCAGCATGCATGGGACATTGTGAGGAGGGAGCAGCATGCATGGGACATTGTGAGGCGGGAGCAGCATACATGAGACATTGTGAGGAGGGAGCAGCATTCATGGGACATTGTGAGGAGGGGGCAGCATGCATGGGACACTGTGAGGAGGGGGCAGCATGCATGGGACATTGTGAGGAGGGGGCAGCATGCATGGGACATTGTGAGGAGGGAGCATCAAGCATGAGACATTGTGCGGAGGGAGCAGCATGCATGGGACATTGTGAGGAGGGAGCAGCATGCATGGGACATTGTGAGGCGGGAGCAGCATACATGAGACATTGTGAGGAGGGAGCAGCATGCATGGGACATTGTGAGGCGGGAGCAGCATACATGAGACATTGTGAGGAGGGAGCAGCATTCATGGGACATTGTGAGGAGGGAGCAGCATGCATGGGACATTGTGAGGAGGGGCAGCATGCATGGGACATTGTGAGGAGGGAGCAGCATGCATGGGACATTGTGAAGAGGGGGCAGCATGCATGGGACATTGTGAGGAGAGAGCAGCATGCATGGGACATTGTGAGGAGGGGGCAGCATGCATGGGACATTGTGAGGAGGGGGCAGCATGCATGGGACATTGTGAGGAGGGGGCAGCATGCATGGGACATTGTGAGGAGGGGGCAGCATGCATGGGACATTGTGAGGAGGGGGAAGCATGCATGGGACATTGTGAGGAGGGGGAAGCATGCAAGGGACATTGTGAGGAGGGGGCAGCATGCAAGGGACATTGTGAGGAGGGAGCAGCATGCATGGGACATTGTGAGGAGGGGGCAGCATGCATGGGACATTGTGAGGAGGGGGCAGCAAGCATGGGACATTGTGAGGAGGGAGCAGCATGCATGGGACATTGTGACGAGGGAGCAGCATGCATGGGACATTGTGAGGAGGGGGCAGCATGCATGGGACATTGTGAGGAGGGGGCAGCATGCATGGGACATTGTGAGGAGGGGGCAGCATGCATGGGACATTGTGAGGAGGGGGCAGCATGCATGGGACATTGTGAGGAGGGGGCAGCATGCATGGGACATTGTGAGGAGGGGGCAGCATGCATGGGACATTGTCCTCACATCATGCTGCTCCCTCCTCACAATGTACAGATCATATTTCATAATCGAGGAAGGTGTGGTGCATATACAGTAGTTTATAAGGGAGGGCAGTGTGGTGTTTATTAGGGGCAGTGTGACAGTCACAGTATATAAGTGGGGACGGTGTGGTGGGAATATTTTATACTCATGCTATGTTTGATGTGCCTGTGGTGATCCCCATTGGGGGGGGGTTCGTTTCTTATTGATACTTTTTAAAGTGTGCTACAGAGTAGATCTGCCTTAAACAGATGTCGTGTGCGAAAACTCAGTTTTAGGTTGTCACTAAGGGGCGCGACCACTTAAAGTGCCTAGGGCAGCATGAAGGCAAAATACAGCCCTGCATACACACACATATATAGACAGACACATGCACAATTATATACAGTACAAGCAACATGGGTATGTATGTATGTAAAAGCAAACATACAGATCCAATAAGTATATACTCACCTCTCTGTTTCTTCGTAAGTTGCTGATGACCTGTGGAGTTTTTCCTGCTCTTCCTCTCCTCTTGTGAAGTTGTGCAACCTCCATCTTCCTGCTGCCCCTCAACTCTGACCTCTACTCCTGCAGAAATCAGCTCCACACACACAAAACGTTAGGAATCAGCTGCTCTTCTTTCGCTGTGGCCTCCATCTTCTGCCCTCACTCCTAGCCGGGGTAAGGGCAGAGTGTCATGCAGAGCTGCACTGGAACATAGGAAGGGTCTCTTACTGGTTTCGGAGCTGATCAACACTCAGCAGTTTCCTGGTGAGTGAGTCGGACCCTGGAAATATATAATACTTATTACGGTGCATGGCCCTACATTTTTTCCCACAAAAAACAGGTCTTCATACAGCTATGTCACATAAAAATAAAAAACATTGGCTTTTATTGGGAGTAAAAAACTAAACAGAAGATTGCCCTACCATGAAGGTGTTATGGCTTAGGCCCTGTGCGCACTGCGTTTTTTGCTGCGGATTTGCAGTGGTTTTTGCTGCAGAATTGGTGCAGTTTTTGTTCATAAGCTTCATGCAGTCCAGCCCCAGCAAAGTCTATGGGTCCCGTTACACGTAGCGACGCACCAACGATCCGACAGCGAGCCGACTGACAAGGGATCATTGGTGTGTGATTACATGGTCGCTGGTGAGCTTTCAATCACAGCAACCAGAGACCAGCCACTAGCGACCCGTGTAACAACGGCGTACTCTGGTAGCCAGGGTATACATTGGGTAACTAAGCAAAGCGCTTAGTTTAGTTACCCGATGTATACCCTAGGTATGTGTGCAGGGAGCCAGCGCTGGAAGCCTGATAGCAGCTTATGCAGGGTATATATTGGGTAACTAAGCAAAGCGTGTTGCTTAGTTACCCGATGTATACCCTGGTTACCAGAGTACGCCGCTTACAGGCTGCCAGCACTCGTTGGTCTCCCGCCGTCAACCACACCGATGCATGCTGCACAGCGAGAGACCAACGAGCAAAAAATGGTCCTGATCGTTTTGTAACGTTCAGCGACCTCGCAACAGGGGCCCACTCGCTGCTGCTTTTCACACATGGCGATATCGCTGGCGAGGTTGCTGATACGTCACAAAATCTGTGACGTTTCAGTGATCTCGCTAGCGATCTCGCTATGTGTGACAGGGGCTTATGAGAAATCCAAAATGCTGTGCGTATGCTGCGTCTTTTTTCCTTACATGTTTTGCGGCAGATACCACATGCGTTTTTGAGACGTTTTTTCCGCAGGGAGGTGCATTTTTCTGCCAGAAGGTTCATTTTTTGCTGGAGAAACAAATCTGCAGTGTGCGCACATAGTAGACTATTAGCATGTTGACCAGTGGAAATCAAACTGAGCTTTACCGTGTGTCATAGATCTATGGCAGATAGATCTGTAACACAGAACACATAGGCTGCCAAAGAGCAATACTATACCAACACATGCCATAGTGTGATATTCTCCTCTAAAGTGTACAGTATAACACAACATACAGCACCTCAGAGGCAGCCCACCAGGTCTAGAAAATGGAGTTATGTATGGTGGAACACTACATAGGTAAGGATGGTTGACCTTAGGGAGATCAACATCCAGCACCGCAGAGCACCATCACGTGTTTCTCAACGCAGTGATTCTAGAGCAATGCCCCCTGGGAAATATGCAAAACAAGGAAGCTGTGGAGACACCATCACATGTTTCTCAACGCTGGCAGGTAACTAGCCAGGTCTATCACCGGGAAGGAACAACCAATGGAAGGGCAGTCTCCAGTCAAGGAAACCACCTATGCCAAAACATGGTATCCATCCACAGACAGCTGTTTCGGGGTATTTGCCCCTCATCAGTGTGGAGTAGGAAACTGGCTAGTGGGAGCAATGCCTAGTAGAAGACTACATAGGTAACGATGGTTGACCTTAGGGAGATCAACATCCAGCACCGCGGAGCACCATCACGTGTTTCTCAATGCAGTGATTCTGGAGCAATGCCCCCTGGGAAATATGCAAAACAAGGAAGCCGCAGAGACACCATCACATGTTTCACAATGCTGGCAGGTAAGTAGCCTGGTCTTTCACTGGGAAGGAACAACCACGAGAAAGGCAGTCTCCAGTCAAGGAAACCACCTATGCCAAAACATGGTATCCATCCACAGACAGCTGTTTCGGGGTATTTGCCCCTCATCAGTGTGGAGTAAGAGTAGTTTGGTATAGGTGGTTTCCTTGATTGGAGACTGCCCTTCTCGTGGTTGTTCCTTCCCGGTGAAAAACCTGGCTACTTACCTGCCAGCATTGAGAAACATGTGATGGTGTCTCCGCAGCTTCCTTGTTTTGTATATTTCCCAGGGGGCATTGCTCTAGAATCACTGCATTGAGAAACATGTGATGGTGCTCCGTGGTGTTGGATGTTGATCTACCTAAGGTCAACCATCCTTACCTATGTAGTCTTCTACTAGGCATTGCTCCCACTAGCCAGTTTCCTACTCCACACTGATGAGGGGCAAATACCCCGAAACAGCTGTCTGAGGATGGATACCATGTTTTGGCATAGGTGGTTTCCTTGACTGGAGACTGCCCTTCCCGTGGTTGTTCCTTCCCGGTGAAAAACCTGGCTACTTACCTGCCAGCGTTGAGAAACATGTGATGGTGTCTCCGCAGCTTCCTTGTTTTGCATATTTCCCAGGGGGCATTGCTCTAGAATCACTGCGTTGAGAAACACGTGATGGTGCTCCGCGGTGCTGGATGTTGATCTCCCTAAGGTCCACCATCCTTACCTATGTAGTCTTCTACTAGGCATTGCTCCCACAAGCCAGTTTCCTACTCCACACTGATGAGGAGCAAATACCCCGAAATAGCTGTCTGTGGATGGATACCATGTTTTGGCATAGGTGGTTTCCTTGACTGGAGACTGCCCTTCCCGTGATTGTTCCTTCCCGGTGAAAGACCTGGCTAGTTACCTGCCAGCATTGAGAAACATGTGATGGTGTCTCTGCAGCTTCCTTGTTTTGCATATTTCTCAGGGGGCATTGCTCTAGAATCACTGCGTTGAGAAACATGTGATGGTGCTCCGCGGTGCTGGATGTTGATCTCCCTAAGGTCAACCATCCTTACCCATGTAGTCTTCTACTAGGCATTGCTCCCACTAGCCAGTTTCCTACTCCACACTGATGAGGGGCAAATACGCCGAAACAGCTGTCTGTGGATGGATACCATATTTTGGCATAGGTGGTTTCCTTGACTAGAGACTGCCCTTCCCATGCTTGTTCCTTCCCGGTGAAAGACCTGGCTAGTTACCTGCCAGCATTGAGAAACATGTGATGGTGTCTCCGCGGCTTCCTTGTTATGTATGGTGAAACACGCTGCCCAGGGTATGGAGCCTATACGTCAAGTTAAGCATAGAGTCATATTTGTAGCTTTTATGGCAGTTTGTTTTGTACAAAACACAAGACTGAATATGCAATGAAGAAAAAGTATACTGAAAAATGGGAAAGTGTTTTCTTTTCTATTCACTCCTGCTAATAAAACTGTCACAGAATCTGCATGTTCAGTTACAGCCTGAAGGGCAATTTGTTTTTCTGGAAGTGAAGGATTTTGTACAGGCAGGAGTGTAACAATTGCAGGTGCAGAGGTCACAACCGCGACCGAAGTGGAGAAGGCCCGCCGACCCCAGCACCTACTTCAGCTGGATGTGTGTTTTGAGGAGGCACACCCAGATGAAATGCGTTGCAGTATAGAGATCTGTCAGCCAAACAGAGGCCAGCAGCAGATGGTAGCATGCCAGTCATTGGTGTCGCATGGCATTGAAGTAAGGCTGCTTTCACACTATATTTTTTTTTTAACATGCTTCCTGAACATTTTTTTGCTGCAAAAGCCGATCCTGTTTTTCCAAAGAGAAACACATGCAAACGCATGTGTTATTTTACAGGATCCTGCCACTTGAAATTATGGGCGGGTATTGGAGTCATGTGATCGGGAGTGAGGGGAACTGAACGTGATAGACTGGAAATTCAGATGGAGAAAGAGAGAGAGAGAAAAAGAGAGAGAGAGAAAAAGAGAGAGAGAAAAAGAGAGCGAGAAAAAGAGAGAGAGAAAAAAGAGAGTGAGAAAAAAAGAGAGTGAGAAAAAGAGAGAGAAAAAGAGAGAGAAAAAAGAGAGAGAGGAAAAAAAGAGAGAAAATTGTGCCCCCAACTCCCCATAACCCTGATCCCCTCCCACCACACTTACTGTATTTCTCTTGCTTTTGCAACACTAATTGTACTTTGGTCCTGCCAATAAAGCATATTTGAATTTGATTTTGAAAAAAAGAGAGAGACAGAGAAAAAGAGAGAGAGAAAGAGAGATAGACACTACTGCCCCCATCATCACCGCACAAACGCAGGAACTACCATCCCCATCATCACCGCACACACTGGCACTACCACCCCCATCATCATCGCACACACGCAGGCACTACCACTTCCATCATCACCGCACACACACACAGACACTACCACACCCATCATCACTGCACACACGCAGGCACTACCGCCCCCATCATAACCGCACACACCGGCACTACCGTCCCCATCATCACCGTGCATACACTGGCAGCACTATCGCCCCCATCATCACCGCACTCACCGGCACTACCGCCTCCATCATCACCGCACACACGCAAACACAACTGCCGCTATCATCACCGCATACACACCGACACTACCTGAGAGACGTCACCGCTGATCGCGCAGCTCACTTCAGTTGCTCTGTGGAGTTCACAGCAAGCGGCGGTGTTCTACAGCTGCTCCTGTCAGCTTCATGTAGCATAGCTGGATGCATCGTGGGACCTCGTGTAGATTACCGGACCTGGAGGGGGATTTGGGGATTTTAATAAATTGGTGAAAGGGTGTTTTTTTGTCTTTCATTCCAAATAAAGAATTTTTTGATGTTGGTGTTTATTTACTTTCACTTACAGGTTAATCATGAGGGGTGTCTTATAGATGCCTGCCATGATTAGCCTAGGACTTAGAGGCAGCTATGGGCTGCCATTAACTCAATATTACCCCTATAGCCACCGCACCAGCGCAATTCGGGATGAGCCGGGTAGCGTCCCGGGACTCACACATCTAATGGATGTGGCAATTCCGGGCGACTGCTGGCTGATATTTTTAGGTTGGGGGGCTCCCCATAATTTGAGGCTCCCCATCCTGAGAATACCATCCTTTAGCTATGTGGCTTTACGTTGGCTGGTATCAAAATTGGGGGGGACCGCACGCCATTTTTTTAAAATTATTTATTTATTTATTTTGCCACAAAGAGAAATTGGCAGGACTCTGCGGTTGTCAAACAAATCTTGCTTTATTTTTTCTTGCAGAGAGGTGAAACAGACATGAGGGAGCAGGGGGAGCGGAACACAAGGATGACGGTACCGTTTCGCACCACTGGTGGTGCGAAACGGTACTGTCGTCCTTGTGCTCCGCTCCCCCTGCTCCCTCATGTCTGTTTCACCTGTCTGCAAGAAAAAATAAAGCAAGATTTGTTTGACAACCGCAGAGTGCTGCCAATTTCTCTTTGTGGCAAAAGAAGTATTTATCCTGGCACTTTGGCAACAGCACCACGGTCAGTCACTTCATCCTATGTACTCAGCTGTTTTTTCTGCAGCAAGTCCATGTGAGTATTAGCAGCTGAGGCTGCCTCTCAGAACACCCACGTGGCTGGCTCTAAACAGAACAGAGCTGAAAAGGACTTGGCTACAACAGCCTTATAGAGCGCTAAGCGGTGCAGTGCACCTTTTTCCCTTTAATTTCACTAAAAAAAATATTTATTTATTTATTGTACTGCACGATATAGACCCGCCCACTGGCAGCTGTGATTGGTTGCAGTGAGACAGCTGTCACTCAGCGTGGCGGCATGTCTGACTGAAACCAATCAAAGGTGCCGGTGGGCGGGGGAAGCAGTGAATACGAGATGGAATAATGAGTGGCCGGCATTTTCAAAAGAGAAGCCACCAGAGCAGTGTGATAGCCGTGCAGCGCTGCGCCTGCGATCGGTAGGCATGAGAGAGAGGGAGAGAGGGAGAGACTGACAGAGAGATATAGAGACCGAGAGAGACCGACCGACAGAGAGAGAGAGAGACCGACAGACAGAGAGAGAGAGAGAGACCGACAGAGAGAGAAAGAGACTCTGTGATCACGCCAGGCTGGTTTCTGCCCAACAGGATCCTGTCAATCAGCATGCCAGCGTTCACATGCATTTGCGTGCAGCATAGTCAGGATCCAGTGACAAACAGTATTTGGACACAGCTCAAAAACGCTACAAGTAGCGTTTTTGAAAAATGTTAAAATATTGCAACTCGCTGGATCCTCAGAATACCGCACTCAAACGCATGTCAACGCATGTTGACATGCGCTCATTGCAAATGCATTGAAATTAAAACGTATTTGCACTGGATCCACTTTTGCAGCAAAAAACCGTTCAGAGCACATGTTAAAAAAATGTAGTGTATTTTTAACATGCGTCCTGAACGTTTTTTTTGAAGGCTGAAGGCTGGTATTCTCAGTATGGGGAGCCCCACATTATGGGGAACCCCCAGCCTAAAAATATCAGTTAGCAGCCGCCCGGAATTGCCGCATCCATTAGATACGTCAGTTCCGGGACTCTACCCGCCTCTTCCCGAATTGCCCTGGTGCAGTGGCAATCGGGATAATAAGGAGTTAATGGCAGCCCATAGCTGCCACTAAGTCCTAGGTTAATATTGGCAGGAGTCTGAGAAACCCCCAATGATTAACCTGTAAGTGAAAGTAAATAAACACAAACAACGAGAAATCCTTTATTTGAATTTAAAGACAAAAAATCCATCCTCTTTCACCACCTTATTCATCCCCAAATACCCTTCCAGGTCCGGCGTAATCCACACGAGGTCCCACGGATCTTTCAGCTCTACTACATCGGAATCTGACAGGAGCGGCCGTGGAACATAGCTGCTCCTGTGAGCTCCACAGAGCAACTGAAGTGAGCCGCGCTGTCAGCGATGACGTCACTTAGGTAGTGCCAGTGTGTGCGGTTATGATGGGTGCAGTAGTCTCTGCGTGTGTGCGGTGATGATGGGTGCGGGAGTGCCTGAGTGTGCGCAGTGATGATGGGGGCGGTAGTGCCGGTGTGTGAGGTGATGATGGGGGTGGTAGTGTGTCTCTCTCTCTCTTTTTCTCTCTCTCTTTTTATCTCTCTCTCTCTTTCTCTCTCTTTCTCTTTTTGTCTCTCTCTTTTTTTCTTTCTTTTTTTCTCTCTTTTTTCTCTCTCTTTTTCTCTCTTTTTTCTCTCTCTTTTTCTCTCTGTCTCTTTATCTCTCTCTCTTTTTCTCTGTCTCTCCCTTTTTCTATCTCTCTCTTTCCTCTCTTTTTCTCTCTCTCTTTCTCTCTCTTTCTCTCTTTGTCTCTCTCTCTTTCTCTCTCTCTTTTTCTTTGTCTCTTTGTCTCTTTTTCTCTCTCTCTCTCTGTTTTTCTCTCTCTCTTTTCCTCTCGCTCTCTCTCATTTTCTCTCTCTTTTTTTCTCTCTCTCTCTTTCTCCATCTGAATTTCCAGTCTATCACATTCAGTTCCCCTCACTCCCGATCACATCACTCCCATACCTGCCCATAATTTCAAGTGACAGGATCCTCTAAAATAACACATACTTTTCTCTTTGGAAAAACAGGATCCGCTTTTGAAGCAAAAAATATATTTACTAAGAAGAGGCTCAGGATGGGGGATATATTTACCAGGAGGAGGCTCAGGATGGGTGACATATTTACCAGGAAGAGGCTCATGATGGGGGACATATATACCAGGAAGAGACTCAGGATGAGGGCTATATTTACCAGGAAGAGGCTCAGGATGGAGGACATATTTACTAGGATGGGGGACATTACTACGTAATGAAGGGAGAGAGCGGGCAACACACATATCTTTACAGTCATATGAAAAAGTTTGGGCATCCCTATTAATGTTAACCTTTTTTCTTTATAACAAGTTGGGTTTTTGCAACAGCTATTTCAGTTTCATATATCTAATAAATGATGGACTCAGTAATATTTCTGAATTGAAATGAGGTTTATTGTACTAACAGAAAATGTGCAATCTGCATTTAAACTAAATTTGACAGGTGCATAAGTATGGGCACCTCAACATAAAAGTGACATTAATATTTTGTAGATCCTCCTTTTGCAAAAATCACAGCCTCTAGTCGCTTTCTGTAGCTTTTAATGAGTTCCTGGATCCTGGATGAAGGTATATTTGACCATTCCTGTTTACAAAACACTTCCAGTTCAGTTAAGTTTGATGGTCGCCGAGCATGGACAGCACGCTTCAAATCATCCCACAGATGTTCAATGATATTTAGGTCTGGGGACTGGGATGGCCATTCCAGAACATTGTAATTGTTCCTCTGCATGAATGCCTGAGTAGATTTGGAGCGGTGTTTTGGATCATTGTCCTGCTGAAATATCCATCCCCTGCATAACTTCAACTTCGTCACTGATTCTTACACATTATTGTCAAGAATCTGCTGATACTGAGTTGAATCCATGCGACCCTCAACTTTAACAAGATTCCCGGTGCCGGCATTGGCCACACAGCCCCAAAGCATGATGGAACCTCCACCAAATTTTACTGTGGGTAGCAAGTGCTTTTCTTGGAATGCCATGTTTTTTTGCCTCCATGCATAACGCCTTTTTGTATCACCAAACAACTCAATCTTTGTTTCATCAGTCCACAGGACCTTCTTCCAAAATGTAACTGGCTTGTCTAAATGTGCTTTTGCATACCTCAGGTGACTCTGTTTGTGGCGTGCTTGCAGAAACGGCTTCTTTCACATCACTCTCCCATACAGCTTCTGCTTGTGCAAAGTGCGCTGTATTGTTGACCGATGCACAGTGACACCATCTGTAGCAAGATGATGTTGCAAGTCTTTGGAGGTGGTCTGTGGATTGTCCTTGACTGTTCTCACCATTCTTCTTCTCTGCCTTTCTGGTATTTTTCTTGGCCTGCCACTTCTGGGCTTAACAAGAACTGTACCTGTGTTCTTCCATTTCCTTACTATGTCCCTCACAGTGGAAACTGACAGTTTAAATCTCTGAGACAACTTTTTGTATCCTTCCCCTGAACAACTATGTTGAATAATCTTTGTTTTCAGATCATTTTAGAGTTGCTTTGAGGAGCCCATGATGCCACTCTTCATAGGAGATTCAAATAGGAGAACAACTTGCAAGTGGCCACCTTAAATACCTTTTCTCATGATTGGATACACCTGCCTATGAAGTTCAAAGCTCAATGAGGTTACAAAACCAATTTAGTGCTTTAGTAAGTCAGTAAAAAGTAGTTAGGAGTGTTCAAATCAAGAAATTGATAAGGGTGCCGATACTTATGCACCTGTCAAATTTAGTTTAAATGCAGATTGCACATTTTCTGTTAGTACAATAAACCTCATTTCAATTCAGAAATATTACTGAGTCCATCATTTATTAGATATATGAAACTGAAAAAGCTGTTGCAAAAACCCTAATGGTTATAAAGAAAAAAGGTTAACATTAATAGGGGTGCCCAAACTTTTTCATATGACTGTATATGACATTGAACCTTACAAGGGCCCATACCAAAATGCAGGGAGGAAGAGGGTTGCAGGGAAGGTCCAAATTTTGCAATGGGACGCATCGGAATCTAGTAACACCACTGTGTACAGGATTGCTAGCCATTATAGGGATATCTAAAAACGTAATAAACATCTTATTAAATGCCTCTTTTAGAACATGATTACCAGGTAAGGCCGGAGTCACACTTGCGAGTGCCTTGCGTGTAAGGTTACTTTCACACATCAGTTTTTTTTCCATCAGTTACAATCCATTTTGTGACTGATGCGACGGATCAGTCGCAGATTGTGGTACAACTGATGTGACGGATCGCTGTAAAAAACGGATCCGTTGAACCAGCTTTGGAGCCTTGCAATGTGATTGGGTACATACTGGGCATGCTCAGTAGAAAATGATGGAATCCAGCACTGGATTCCATCGTGCGATGGATTATGGTGGAATCCTGCACCATAGACAACCATTATACCTCTTGACGAATTGCGAAGGAATCCTGCGCAGTGTGTCGTTTCGATGCTCGGAAAAATGTTAATTTGTGCGTTGGTTCCGCCCGACGGTCAGTCATTTCACGACTTATTAGTCGTATGACAGATGCAATGCAAGTCCATCAGTCGCAATCCGTTGTTAATACAAGTGTATGGGAAAAAACGGAATCCTGCTAATTATATTGCAGGATTCCGTTTTTTCTCAAAGCGACGGATTGTGACTGAGGGAAAATGACGGAAATGTGAAAATAGCCTTACTCGCGCGAGTCTCTCATTGAATCACGCGGCATCGCTGCACACTCTCCTGACAGGAGGGGGTCGGTTGCATGTATCTCTATGCAGCTGAGACTCTCCTGTCCAGACAGTGTGTGGCCATGACGGGTGATGCAATGAGAGACTCGCTCGAGTTACACGCAAGGCACTCGCAATAGTGATACTGGCCTAAAAAGGACAAACTGATGAAGTCTAAAGGGTTCTTTTCATGCTGCGACATTGCTAATGATATATCGTCGGGGTCACGTCGTTAGTGACGCACATCCAGCGCCATTAGCGTCATCGCAGCATGTGACACCAATGAGCAACGATCAACAAGCGCAAAAATCGTTGCTCGTTGACACGTCGTTTATTTTCTTAATATCGTTGCTGCTGCAGGTACAATGTTGTTCGTCGTTCCTGCGGCAGCACACATCGCTATGTGTGACACCGTAGGAACGACGAACATCTCCTTACCTGCGTCCACTGGCAATGAGGAAGGAAGGAGGTGGGCGGGATATTCTGCCCGCTCATCTTCGCCCCTCCTCTGCTATTGGGCGGCCGCTTAGTGACGCCGCTGTGACGTCGCTATGATGCCGAACGCACCTCCCCTTTGAAGGAGGGATCGGTAGTCACAGCGATGTCGCTGACAAGGTATGTGCATGTGACGCTGCCGTAGCGATAATGTTCGCTACGGCAGCGATCACCAAATGTCGCACGAGTGACGGGGGCAGGTGCTATCGCGCACGACATCGCTAGCTATTGCTTTAGAAGCCACATGTAATTGATAATAATCTACACGTTTGTGAACATAAGGATAGGCAAAGGGTTAATGTATCTTGCGGCTTTTTGAAAAATAGATATTAATGCATTTATTACCGCCATAAATAATATCTATCTAAGCAGCACTTGTTCGATCAGATGGATTTGTGCACTTTTAACTGTCATGACTACGTGAAGGACATAGGGCACTACACCCACACACCGTGATCTAACATGCCAATATACTCTGCTAGAACCATTAACTTATATAGGATATAACATACTATTAACCCCTAAACGCACAATCTGACATCTGAAAATAAAAATATATTAACTTTTTTGGACAAAAAAAACCCGTAGTGCTGCAACATCTATCACATCTATTTATTTACTGCAGCTTTTTCCATTATTGCAATGACATGTTTTATTAAACAATTAATTCTAAAAAAACATGAACAAAAGTGATATAAAGTTGTGATTTCCATTGCAGTACATGTCTTCTATTGGTAATGTGATCTTGTGCTCATGTGTACAGTATAAATAAAAAGTCAGAGATTAGTAACAGCAGCATTCATGATAAAGTAACAAAACATAGAATTTGTGCCACTAATGATGCAATTTGTCATAGTAGCATGTGGGCAGAGTTCAGAGCCTCGTCACCGCTGCCACTCCTGCCTTCTAATAGTCAGCAGCTTTGGAGAACTCGCCCCCCTTACTTCTTGTAGGTATATCTGAATTCAGCTTACTGCCACCTAGTGTTCAAATGGTGAAATAAGAGCCTAACTTCTCAATTGTATTTGTATCTCACAATGTCAATGTGTCTTTAAAAAGTAACACAAATTTAAAATAAAAAGACTGTCCATTCCTCTTATGAGTCTGGAAAATAGTTTTAAACATAACATTTCTGCTATTTACTTGTTATAAATATGAAAGGCCACAGTAAATTGCAAATAACATAAAGTCACTCCTTTTAAAATCTGGTAGGACTTTTGAAAACGGGAAGTTTACAATAAAGCAAATAACTACAATAAATAGTTTTAAGAGTAGTTAATTATCCAATCAGACTGTTTGAATTCATTGATGGCCCATTTTCTATATAAAATAGTATAAGAACATTGCCCTGCTTACCTGCAGAGAGATAACTTACTCAGTAGCGTAGCTACTGGGGGAAAAAGAAGGGGCGGCTGCCCCAGGGCCTGCACTCGGAGGGGCAGACACGGAGGCTTCCTCTAGCCTTAACTAAAACGGCATGCACAGCACGATGTCTCTTCTGTACTGTAGACCGTATGTCGCTTTAAGCTTGCGGTCTATAGAACTGCAGGAGACACAGTGACCGAGGCACCAGCGCAAGAACAGGACGTCAGAGTCCTGCTGCGGTGACATAATTTCACTGGGACTCAGATGTCTTGTGTATGCATTGGTGCTATGATGATGCATTTCACTGTGTTACTGTCACGGGTGTGTCACAGGTGGCAGACAGTCCTGTGGTGTCTGGCAATAGAAGGTCTCAGTGTTTGGCTGCGCAAAATGCTCCCTGACTTTCTATTAGTCTTGCTGTTAGTATTCAGTGTACTAGGTATCTCCTGAGCTGGGTTTTCATCCCTTTACCTCTAAGACCCGGAAGAGCTCCTCTTCCCTTCGGCTGCTAATCATCTGTATTTCTCCTTGGGTTTAAATACTCACATTTTCCCTGCAGTTGTGCTAGTGATATTTAGTTTCTTCACAAGCTCTGAATGCAAGCAGGTGACTTGCACTTATCTGTAGGATCATTGCTGCTCTTTGCTGAACTTCTTCCTGAGGTGAAGCGCCCCTGACTGTATCAGGATGCTACAGGGAACTGCATCCTGTACTCCAGGGTGCAGGGCCTACCCTCCCATGGTTCCAGGTTCCCATCAACAGTGTCACTGACATCCTCATTACAAATCCCAACCACACCTCACACCAGGGCTGGACAGACACACCAGTGGGTTGGTCAAGTTGGAGAACGGTCGCCCACCTAGGGTTCAGGCAGACTGGTGGGATGGAGGAAGTGGAGAGCACAATAGAGTTATCCCTCAAAGAGTGAGGAGCAGGGGAGTAGGAGCTCCCAGGGAGGCGACAGGTTGGGTCGCAGATGGTGGTCTGGGACCACAGGAGTCGGAGACCGGTATTAGGAACACTGGACAGGAGTGTAAGAGATGCAGTCTAGGAAAACTGTTGGCATCAGAAAGCCCAGCCACCTTACCGGTACCGAGCACGGTGGGGTACAGGACCCTAGATCAGGGAGTAGCTTCACGCAACCTGATAATTAACCTGTGGAGGATAGTCTCTTTATGAACTTTCCCCAAGAGCTCAGAGATTGGAGGCATCAGAACAACGCGGGGAATAGGGTTCTCCAAAATACACAACCCACTGAAATCCCAAGTGCCAGCCACCAAGAGCACAGCTGCCGTACACACGGGTAGCAGGGCCCACAAAGCTTCAAGCAAAGGGGCCACAACTGTAAATCAATTTGTGCACGGAGGCAAGGCTCTGAACTTACCAAGTGACACTGGTGGGAGCAGGACCTGGACGGGCTCCCCCCGTAGACACTGCGGTGCCTAGAGACTTTGGTTTACCATCTGTGTGAGTGTCTGCTTAATCCACCTGATCCAGCACCACGACTACTGCAGTAAGTAATCTGACCCCTGCACCCTGATTCCCAAGGCCAAGCCACCCGTTCACCAAATCGTCACTAACCGGGGCCTTCCCTACCTGCGGAGGGACTGACACCTGGATGCCCCACACCATCTGGCCCGGTACTCCCATTGGCAGCGGTGGTACTGCCCTTTACCGCAACCTGCAGGTGGCATCACGAACATTCATCCCCTGTAGATATCCCCAAACATTTGAAGTGGCCACAAGCCCCCGGGTCCGGAGACCCTCGAGCCACAGCAACCCCGGATCCGAGCAGTTTGACTGCTGCTGGGGCGGCACAGAGGCATCTGGAGATAAGTTGTTCATTGCGCTTTCCCCATGTGTGTGCTGTGTCTTCTTTATTGTTTATTGGGGTTGACAAAGAGCTAATCCCACCCATTCACTATCTAGGGCCCAGCTCTAGGGTCATGTATCTGGCTCAGCGCATAGGTGCGGAAACTATCTGGGGTGGTGAGGGACCCCAGGGATGAGCGTTAAGTTTGGTTAGGGGTCACGATCTCCCACTTCGTTGGACCAGGGTCTACCTTCCCTTTTGCCGTTCGCTTGGTACTCCTCAGTACCTAGTGTAACAATTTCACCAGCTGTACAAAAAAAAACAACTAACACGTTTTTTTTAATTTTATTTTTTTTTTCATGTATCCCGTCACTGTCTTGGCTGAGTGGCTGCAGGGTCTGATCCTGGAGGTAGCAAACCTTCGGACAGCTATTTGGTAGCAACAGCAGTCGCAAACACCTTATGTTGGGTATTCTATGGGTAGGCAGGTCCAGCCAGAGCCCAAGATTGCTCTCCCAGACAGGTTTGCATGGAGTAGAGACACATTTTATGTATTTAAAGAAGCCTGTAAATTATACTTTAGGCTTCTGCTGTAGTCCGCTGAAGATGAGGAACAGCAAGAGGGGATTGCGCTCTCACTGTTGCAAGGCGATGCACAATCCTGAGTTTTCTCTTTGCCCCATGGCTTCGGTTGCCTCCAGTTGGTGGATTAATTTTTTGGGGCCTTGGATCTCATCTATGATGATCCTGACTGAGTCTCCTTGGCTGAGTCCAGGCAGGGTCGCCTCCAGCAGTGGGATTGGTCAGCTGAGACTTATTCTTCAGAATTTCGTAGATGCGCAACCGGCATCAAGTGAAATAACTCAGCTCTTAGAAGCCAATTTTGTATGCGCCTTTCAGAGAGGTTGAAAAATGCATTGTTGAATTATGAAACACCTGAGTCCTTGGAGGCTGCATGTCCTTGGCTATACTTGTGGACAGACACCTTTGAGATAGACTGGTTAGACCACTTTCTCCGGAGACCCTTTCTCGGGGCAGTACCTCGTTGTCAAGGGGGTGATCTGGGGGTGAACCATCACTCATGGTTTTGGAGGAGACCATGCAGCTAGGGTAGCCACTACTTCACATTTACCCACTGAAATCCGCAAAAAAAGTTTTTTTTGTGGTAAAGAGGGTCATTTTATTGGTGTCTGTCCATCAGTTCCTAAGCAAGAAGGAACATCTGGTACTTGGTTTACACTTGGTGGTGTGGGGGATGGACAATCAGGGTGTGTGTTTGTCTTTCACATGTAATTCTAACTTTGTCCTAACCGCAGAGGTGGTGCTAGATAGCAGGACTGAGAAAATTTCTGTGTTTGTGGACAGTGGAGCAGGAGTCAGCATGATGGATGTATTTCTTGCATGAACTCATGAGCTTACCTGCAGTATGTTAACTAAACCCATCTCCATCTATACCATTGACTCAACACCACTTGCTCAGGGATGCCTGACACAGATGGTACATGGTATTAAACTGAGTGTAGGACCCCTGCATTATGAAGTACTTCCCTGATATGTGTTGGAAGGCCTTCCCACTCCCATTGTACTGGGTCTACCCTGGTTGGTGAAACATAATCTTGTAATGGATCGGCAATCCAGGGAAATTGTTGAGTGGGGAAACTACTGTATTGATAATTGTCTAAACACTTCTCTTTCTGTGGTCTCTATGGAGACCTTATCTGAATTTTGTCTGGGTATGAAGATGTATTTTCAGAGAGGGGGTGTCAGGATTTGTCCCCCCATCATGTATATGAATGTCCAATTAATCTGCTTCCTGGAGTAAAACTACCCAAGTCCAAACTATATAATCTTTCTGGCCCAGAGAGACAAGTCATTACATTCTGATAGTCTGGAGAAGGGACATATCAGACCCTGCTCTATGTCCATGGCGGCAGGATTCTTTTTAATGTGGGAGCCGTCATACAATGTTGGGGTCCTCATGCAGTGTGTAGGACCCTCATAGAGTGTGAGTGTGCCCCTCATGAAGTGTAGAAAAATTGGTGGAGGGTCCGCAAAGTTTGGGGGCCATTTTACAGCATGGAAGCTAATGTGGGGACCATTATACAGTTTGAGGGCTACTGTTCGGTCCATCATTAAGTGTGGGGGCTTTAATACAGTGCTTTAGGGGAACTGTTGGTTCATTATACAGTACATAGGTGAGGTGTAGGTGCAGCATACTGTGTATAGGGGAGTTGTACATTAGGGGGCTTAGGGGACATAAATAAATCTCAAGTGGGCACCTAAGAAGCATTATTGTTATATGGGCGCTCAGGGTATTGTGACTGTTAGATGGGCAAACTGGGGGCATTATTACTTTCTAGGAGGCAAAATTTGGCTCAGGGCAGATCAAAATGCACCTGCGCAGGACCTCAATGCTGGCCTGTGTGGAAGACTTAGAACGCGTGATGCACCCCGACTTCAGAAGAAGGACGACAAAGAAGGCCGAAAGAGGAGGCGCCGGCGCCGGAGAATGAAGACGCCCATCTGACCAGTCTGCACCGCACCGACCATTTAGGTGAGTATTATAAAGGGATTTTTATGTTTTACATAGCGGCCTGGGCTCTTATACAGCATGTTAGAAAGCTGTATATAAGAACCCACTGGTGGTGGCCACAGCTTATAGGCTCCAAAACTGGTGACAGGTTCCCTTTAAATGAAAATGCCTAGGCTCCTATTACTTTTTTCTGTATGTTTATTTTGTCTATTACATTTTTACAAATAAATAAAGTATATTGACAGGACTACAGAATTAGGCTATGTGCCCACGTTGCGTTTGTCCCTGCAGAAATTTCTGCAGCGATTTGACAGCACACGTGCGCTTCAAATTGCTGCAGAAACACTGCATAATGAATGCAGTGGTTAAAGCCGATTTCATGCGCTCTGGATGCAGCCTCTCCCATAGACAGAGCGGGACGTGCATCCAAAGCGCATGGAATAAGTGACATGTTGCTTTTTAGAACGCAGCGTTTTGGCAGCATTCAAATCTCTGCGTTCTAAAATGCAACGTGAGCATGGATTATGCACAATCTTCATAGATTGTGCTGGGGACGCAGGACGCATGCAGTTATGCTGCAGTGCAATATGCAACGTGGGCACTGAGCCTTATGCTGAAACCTTTTTTACAATGTTACAAATGTCACAATGTAAAGCGCACCTCCCAAAATGAATTATAATTAAAACGCTATGAAAATGTTTAAAATTTATTTCAATTTTTAAGAGATAAACAAAGTAGAAAGAAAGTATATATGCTTACATAAATCGATTTATTAGGGGTGCTCATAAAGTCTATCACTTTTCACAGTAAATATAGAGTCTCTTAATGTAATAAGTGACATTTTAAAGCCGGAGACCATGAGTCACACTCATACATTATCTCTTCCTATTTACTTTACATTACTGTGCTCATGCATCAGATTGTCTAGATGAGGATGTTAATCAAGCGTTCTCATATTTTAATGATGCCTTCATAGCATGACCCCCCAGTGATTATTTACCCAGACTTTCTTAATATTGCTCAGTCCATTAGACTGGAATATTAAATGCTGCACTCGTCTGTGCTGTTTGCTCGCCATTGTTGACTGTTTAAAAACAGCTTTGTAGCAAAGCAAATTGTTCTTTATCCACCTTATTGTTATTTGTCCCCTGATGAATGAATGGAATCAACCATGCAGCCGAAACAGGTTCATCAACTTGACTGTAGACATGGATTAACTGTCTGCATACTAGTGTCTGTTAAAAACGCTGGAGTTAAAGGAGATGGGTGGGAAAGACATGAAATGTAATCTATTTTGTATGTTAGCTGTTCAGAGCTTGTACACCCAGTTACAATGTTATATTATATTCTTGAACATCACAACATCCAGATCGGTCTTCGCTTCTAAATCCTTCAGGAGAAAACACTTCTGTAGGTTAAGTTTCGTTCACGTTCTGTGTGTGTACAATGGTCGGCAGCCGGACAGCTCACCGGATAATGTGTCAATGGCACAACGCGTTCATATATGTCAGGGTATATAATGCCATAAACAGAGATCACATTCTTATTAATCCCTTAAAGAACTGGCAATCTTTAATTTTTCTGCTTTCCTTTGCTTCCAAAAGCAATATTATTTTTTATATTCTTTAAGCCGATGTAACCATACAAAGGCTTGTTTTTTTGCGCGACAAATTGTAGTTTTTAATGACACCATTTAATTTAACACTCAACATTTAAATCATAAACAGGAAAAAAAAATTCCAAGTGCATTGAAAATGTGGAAAAACAAGCAATTCTACCATTGATTTGAGGTTTTATTTTTATGTCATTCATTCTATGTTAAAATGAGTGAATCATCTTTATCCAGGTCAGTGTGATTGCAAATTTGCTTCATTTTTTTTTTATTTAAGTAGACCTCAAAAAAAAAGAAAAAATGTCTAAATTTTGTAAAAAATAATAATAAATAAATTTGCTTTGTGTCACCATTTCCCAAGACTCATAAGATTCTTTTTCAGTTGTATGAGCTGTGTGATGGGTTGTGTTTTATGTACTAAGCTATTTTATTAATCCCAAGTAGATATGTTTTTCTGATCAGTTATTGTTGCATTTTCCAGCAGTTCCCAGTTAGGTTCATTCATTTTATATTTTCATAGGCCCCACTTTTACTGATATGGGGATACCAAATATGTTTATTTGTGTAATTTCTATATTTTTAATGGGCGAAAAAGAAAGAGATTTGATTTTTTAATATTTTTAAACCATATTTTCTTAACTTTTTTTTTAATCTGCAATAATCTGAACAGTGAAAATCTTGGGCTGAGCTTCACAGGAGCAATAGGGGCCTTTAGCAGGCCTCCACCTGGTGTGGTAGCACATCAGTGCCCTGTGATCGTTTGTGGGCCGAATGGAGCTGATTAGGGCCGATTGGTGAAAGCACTGGGGAGCATTCCATTTAAAGGCTGCTGTCCTAGACTGATAGCAGCATTTTAAATGGTTAACCACAGTGAGCAGAGCTCAGCTCCAATCACTGCTGTTAGGGCTCACACTCACGAGCATATAACTCAGAGGGGTGCTGCCCAATGTTTTATCAGATAGCACTTGGTCCAATGTTATACTATGGAACGGTGCAGATCTTTGTTTTTATTTTCTAATGCCGATGCGGCTTAAGAAAAAAATTGCACCATGCTGCAAGTGGATCTGCAAATCACGCTCACTCATTCAAGTCTGTGGGTACATGTAAAACATCAGATAGAACTTGAGTGCAACCAAGTCCAGTCCGATTTAAGCAGACAGACAATGGAGAAGATGGAGAAATTAAGTTCTCATTCTTCTCTTCAGCTGTGATATCATTCTCGCTTGTGACAGAACCGAATCATAGTAAATAACACTCCGCTCAAACTCTTATCAGAGTGGAACTGGATGTCATTTAAGGCCCAGTCACACTAAACAACTTACCAGCGAACCCAACAATGATCCAACCTGATAGGGATCGCTGGTAAGTTGCTAGGAGGTTGCAACCTGACCTGGCAGGGATCGCTGGAGCGTGGCTACACGAGTTGCTGGTGAGCTCACCAGCAACCAGTGACCAGCCCCCAGCCAGCAGCGCCGCGTCGAAGCGATGCTGCGTTTGGTAACTAAGGTAAATATCGGGTAACCAACCCGATATTTACCTTGGTTACCAGCGCACACTGCTTAGCGCTGGCTCCCTGCTCTCCAAGCTACAGTACACATGGGGTTAATTACCCGATGTGTACTGCAGCTACATGTGCACAGAGCAGGAGCCGGCACTGACAGCTGAGAGCGGCGGACGCTGATAACGAAGGTAAATATCGGGTAACCAAGGTAAGGGCTTCTTGGTTACCCGATGTTTACTGTGGTTACCAGAGTCCGCAGAAGCCGGCTCCTGCTGCCTGCACATTTAGTTGTTGCTGTCTCGCTGTCACACACAGCGATCTGTGCTTCACAGCGGGACAGCAACAACTAAAAAATGGCCCAGGACATTCAGCAACAACCAACGACCTCACAGCAGGGGCCGGGTTGTTGCTGGATGTCACACACAGCAACATCGCTAGCAACATCGCTGTTACGTCACAAAAGTTGTTCGTTAGCAGCGATGTTGCTAGCGATGTTGTTTAGTGTGACTGGGCCTTTACTGTGGTCTGATTCATTACCATAATCGATCTAATTCTCTCGGAAGAGAGTCATTGCTCACGTGAATTTCAGCCTTAGGGTACGCTCACACAAGCGTGTAAAATGGACGAGGGCAATGCGAGAAAATCTCTTATTGCACTCTGACCAATGTTAGTCAATGAGGGAGAGCAGTTGATCAGAATCTGGATGCGAAAAAAGTCGCAACATGCTGCTTTTATCCAGAAAACGGCCGAGACTCGCCAATACAAGTCAATGGGTGCGATAAAAAATGGACGTCAGACGGACAGTGACGTCCGTTTTTATCGATTTAAGGCTATGTGCACACTTTGCGTTTTTTCATGCGTTTCCGCAGCGTTTTGAACTGCAGCGTTTTAATGTCAAAATGCATGTGTTTTGATTCTCAAGCAAAGTCTATGGGAAATAGGGATTTCTTGTGCGCACAATGCTGTTAAAAACGCAGCGTTTCAGTTGCAGAAAATTTTTCAAAATCTCTGCGTTAAAGAAGCAGCATGTCAATTGTTTTTGCCATTTTGGCAGCGTTTTGCTAAAATTGAAGTCAATGAGAATTTTCCAAACGCATTCTTCTTCAAAATTCTAGCATTTTACATGCTTTTTTGATGCAGAAAGCATGCTTTTTTGGCAAATTAAACACATGCGTTTTTGACATTATATTAAGGGCATGATATGTCCCTTTACACACACACACAGTCCGACAATTAAATTAATGAAAATCCATAAAATAACGTTATTTTATACATAAATATTAGAACACAGTTATCATTTTAATAAAATAATCTATTTTGTGTATGATTTTAATCATGATTTTTGTTATCACTTTTTTCCTTTTTTGTTCATAGTGTTTGAATGTTTAAACTTTATTTAGCATTGTATTTGTAGTCAAAACGCTTCTGACTTTAAGCAATGAAAAAGCATGTAAATCGCGGTAATACGCGGCTAAAACGCGGTAAAAACGCAAGCGTATTTATAGCGTTTTTGTGGTCAAAACCAAATTTGACAAAGACAATTTCTGCCAGAGGATGCGTTTAGAACTGCAAGTAACTGAATGCAAAGTGCGCACATGGCCTTATACTATCATGTAGCACAGAACACTGTGAATGACTGTAAATTACTATTAGCTGCTGAGAAAAAACGGATTGCACACTGAGAGCACACGGATGACAAGTGAAAAAAATCGTCCTAATCTCCTGGACGATAACGGGACCGTTTTTTCATATGTTTGTGTGAGTCCAGACTTAGGCGGGCTTTGCACGTTGCGACATTGCAAGCCGATGCTGCGATGTCGCACGCGATAGTCCCCGCCCCCGTCGCAGCAGCGATATCTTGTGAAAGCTGGCGTAGCGAAAATTATCGCTACGCCGGCTTCACATGCACTCACCTGCCCTGCGACCGTCGCTCTGGCCGGCGACCCACCTCCTTATTAAGGGGGCGGGTCGTGCGGCGTCACTTCGACGTCACACGGCAGGCGGCCAATAGGAGCGGAGGGGCGGAAATGAGCAGGATGTAAACATCCCGCCCACCTCCTTCCTTATGCATAACCTACGGAAGCCGCGGTGACGCCGGTAGGAGATTTTCCTCGCTCCTGCGACTTCGCACACAGCGATGTGTGCTGCCGCAGGAGCGAGGAACAACATCGGACCGTCGCATCAGCGTAATTATGGATTACGCCGACGCTGCACCGATGATACGATTACGATGCTTTTGCACTCGTTAATCGTATCATCTAGGCTTTACACACTGCGATGTCGCATGCGATGCCGGATGTGCGTCACTTTCAATTTGACCCCACCGACATCGCACCTGCGATGTCGTAGTGTGCAAACCCCGCCTTAGATACAGAATCCAGCTAACTTATAGGCCATGTGCGCACGTTGCGTCCAGTTTCTTGCAGAAATGAACGCATCCTCTGGCAGAATTTGTCATTATCAAATTTGGTTATGACCACATAAATGCAGGAAATACGCCAGCGTTTTTATAGCGTTTTTGACACATTTTGGCCGCAGTTTACATGCATTTTCAATACTTAAATTGAAATGCGTTTTCAATACAAATACACAACTAAATAAAGTTTGAACATTCAAACAATAGGAAAAAAATAAAAAAATCGAAACCTTTAAATCATACATATAATGATCATTTACCGAAAATGATTATTGAGATTCAATAATTATGTTCAAAATAAAGTAAAAGTATTGGTTGACTCTTTTTTTAAAGTCGGAATGGATGTGAGGGCAAATGGAAACCTCTTGACCTCACTATAAGGCTATGTGCGCACGTTGCGTCGGAGTACCTGCAGTTTATTCTGCACGTTTTCCTTCCCTTGGTTTTTGACCAAATGGCTTTTGGCCATTTTTTAGCGCTAAAAACGCATGCGTATTTACCGCGTTTTTAGTGCGTTTTCTGCGCTTTTTACCTGCGTTTTCACCTGCGTTTCTGCAGATGCGTTTTGTAGATCAAGACACTGAGAAATAAAGTTGGAATAGTCAAAAAGAATGAAAAAAGAGAAAAAAAGGATAAAATTAACTTTAAATAAAAATATATGGAACATTATCAATTTTAATGAAATAATAGCGGTTATGCACATTTTAACAGAAAAATAGGTAAAGTTTAATATTTTTTATCATTTAAATTTTCGGTTTTTGTGTGTGTGTAAAGGAACATTATAACCCTTTAATTTTATGCCAGAAAAGCATGCATTTTTGAAGCCAAAAACGCAATGAAAAAGCAGGTAAAAAGCATGAAAAACGCAGGAAAGTTGATTTTGGTTGCGTTTTGCCATTTCTCATTGACTCCAATGTTAAGGAAACGCTGCAGAAATGGCAAAAACAACTGACATGCTGCTTCTTTTTCAGCATGGTTTTTGACCACAAATATGCAAATTAAACGCTGCTGAAAAAAAAGCAAAGTGCAGACAGGATTTCTGCTTTTCCCATAGACTTTGCTGGCAATCAAAAACGCATGCATTTTAGCGCAAAAACGCTGCTGCTAAAAACGCTGCAGAAACGCGGAAAAAAACGCAACGTGCGAACATAGCCTAATGGCAAAAATGCATGCTTTGATTTTGACAAAAAAGCATGCTAAACCGCTAGAAATTTCTTTTAGGATGCGTTTTGATAATTCTCATGGACTTCAATGTTATCAAAACGCTGCCTAAACGCTCAAAACAATTGACATGTTACTTCTTCAAACGCAAAGATTTTGACAAATTTTTGTCACAAAAAATGCAGCGTTTTTGGACGCATAGTGCGCACACAATATGCCTATTTTCCATAACCTTTGCTTGGAAATCAAAAAGCAAGCAGTTTTGCATTAAAACGCTGCAGTTAAAAACGCTGCAGAAACGCATGAAAAAACGCAACGTGCGCATATAGCCATAGGCAGATTAAGGCCAGAATCTTCTTTTTCCGGAGAGTCCTCAGTTCATGATTTTGCATTAACGGGTTAACTAGACTTTCATTTAATAACTTCATGCAATGCTGCCAGCTTTTAGTGACTCATAGTTAAGAGATTTTTTTTTCCACTGACTTAAATAAGATATAAAACGCAGCAGGAAAAACGGCAGGTAATAACTGCAATACTTGGCTATCTTCTTATTAAAATAATATTAAATGGATACAAATGTTCGTAGTAAGGCATTTGAATATTTGGGAATTTGGGTCACATCTACAATATACTTGTACTCCTAAGGCTATGTGCGCACGTTGCGTACAGTCACTGCAGAAATTTCTGCAGCGATCTGAAGAGCACATGTGCGCTTTAAATCGCTGCAGAAATGTCCGTAGTGAAGCCGATTCCATGCGCTCTGCCTGCAGCTCCTCCCATAGACAGAGCAGGGGCTGCCGGCAAAGCGCAGGAAAGAAGTGACATGTCACTTCTTTTTACGCAGCGCTTCGGCAGTAGCCGAAGCGCTGCGCTCTTAAACGCCACGTGCGCACGGCCCCTGCACAATCTCCATAGACTGTGCAGGGGAGGCAGGACGCATGCAGTTACGCTGCGCTACAAAGCGCAGCGTAACTGCATGTATTTACGCAACGTGCGCACATAGCATTACATGATGCCCAAGACTATTATCACTGTTGGCAAATAGGTGCGTTTTTAGTCTGGTAGTGTACAATGATGCCAATGTATGTAAAGCGCTGTGGAATTAATAGTACTATATAAATGAATAAATATTATTATATAGATCTATTATTTTTTCTCTCTTTATAGACATCATCACCACAGCCACATTAGAGTTCCTATTCCAGCGCAAGACATATCAAGGGTATAACTGCACAGGGGACCACGAGGTAAGGAGACCCGTTTCTATCTCCAAAGCAGGTAGGATTTTGCTTCACGATGAACTATTGGACTGAAAAGGGTCCACGTACAGTGGCCCTTTTCTGTCTGTGTCCGACAGCGTCCAAATCAGTATGTCCGGAGTATGAAAGAAAGCCCACATGGGGAGAACATACAAGCTCCTTGAGATGTTGTCCCTGGTGGGGTTTGAACCTAGAACCCCAGTGCTAGAAAGCAACAGGGATAACCACTGAGTTATCCTACAAGATCAGACTGTGTCTGTCAATAGAAAAACCTCTGCAGTATTTTGTAACATGAGAATTTGTGCAGGTATAATATTTATACAGGTATACAGTATATATCTTCCTATCTATATCTACTTACCTTCTAAATTTTCCTAATACATTAAGCGGTTAAAAGCCAGTGAAGTTGCTGTTACCGGTATATATAATGCAATAGGTCATTCTGATTGCTCTGTATCATGCTCACTTTCTATGCCAAGTCTTCTCTCTCACACTCCAGTCCATTGCCCACTGCAAAAATAAGGGTCCCAGTTGGGAGCAATGTAGGCCACATAATATATTTATTCACTTATATAGTGCTCTTAATTCCATAGCGCTTTACATACATCAGCAACACTGTCATTGGGGCTCACAATCTAAGGTCAATCTAAACTGTTTGGAGTGTGGGAGGAAACCAAAGAAACAGACACAGGAGAACATACAAACCCCTTGCAGATGTTGTCCTTGGGGGATTTCAGCCCTAGACCCCAACACTGAGCCACCATGCTGCCTGCATGTTCTACTAATTGACAAAAGAAAAATTAGATTTTTTTTTTAACTGAAATTAATTGTAGTATGATTCAATTTGCCTGTTGATAATCGTCCTCATCATTATTTATATATCACCAACATATTTCACACAATTTACAATTGGAAAAGAAAACAAAAACAGCCAAAAAATGTGATAGCAAATAATAATAATAATAATAATAATTATTATATTAATATTATTATCGTGATTGATGTCAGTAAGGCCTAAAACACACTTCCGCAAAAAAAACGTCCGTGTGACACGGTCCGTTTTTCGGGTCCGTGTTCCGTTTTTTTAGGGGCGTTTCTCCGGTACGGATGGCATCCGTGTGATGACGTATGCGAGCCGTGTGTGCGTGTGTAATGTCCGTATTGACATAAAATACGTACGTGTGCTGTCCGTGTGCTGTCCGTTTTTAAAGGCCCGCATTCTTAAGGTCCAGTCACACTAAGCAACTTACCAGCGATCCCAACAACGATAGGGATCGCTGGTAAGTTGCTAGGAGGTTGCTGGTGAGCTGTCACACTGCGACGCTCCAGCGGTCCCACCAGCAACCTGCCCTGGCAGGGATCGCTGGAGCGTGGCTACACGAGTTGCTGGTGAGCTCACCAGCAACCAGTGTCCAGCCACACGTGCAGAGAGCAGGGAGCAGCGCACACTGAGCGCTGGCTCCTTGCTCTCCTAGTTACAGCACACATCGGGTTAATTAACCCGATGTGTCCTGCAGCTACATGTTTACAGAGCAGGAGCCGGCACTGACAGTGAGAGCGGCGGAGGCTGGTAACAAAGGTAAATATCGGGTAACCAAGGACAGGGCTTCTTGGTTACCCGATGTTTACATTGGTTACCAGCCTCTGCAGAAGCCGGCTGCTGCTGCCTGCACATTTAGTTGTTGCTGTCTCGCTGTCACACACAGCGATCTGTGCTTCACAGCGGGACAGCAACAACTAAAAAATGGCCCAGGACATTCAGCAACAACCAACGACCTCACAGCAGGGGCCAGGTTGTTGCTGGATGTCACACACAGCAACATCGCTAGCAACGTCACAAAAGTTGTTCGTTAGCAGCGATGTTGCTAGCGATGTTGCTTAGTGTGACGGGGCCTTTACCCAATTAACGTTGTTAATCATTCATCATGAGATCCTGGTGTTGTTGTTTGCTATCAATTGACCTGATAGATTGGTAACATATGTTTCAGATTTTGTGATTAAAAACAGACACGGACGATACGTGCTGAACACGGACATACTCCGTGTGCGGTCCGTGCAGGCACGGACCCATAGACTAAAGCGGGTCCGTGCCTGCGTGCTGCCGGCCAAAAACTGACATGTCGTCCGTGTAGAAAAGCGCACACACGTACTTACCACACGGACACACGTTCCGTGGGATTTTACGTGTGTGTGCCATCTACCATTGAATAACATGGGTCTCTGTGTCTCCGTGTCTCCAGTACGTGCAAATACGTACCGCACACGTACAAAAAAAACGGATGTGTGTTGCGGGTCTAAGACAGTAATAGACGTGTGTCCCCAAAACATTATATAATGCAAGCGCAATGGACATAAAAAGTGGTATGACAAAAAAGCGATACTATGCAAGCAATATAATCTAGTGGTGGATGTGAAATTTCATTTTGTGTAGCGGCTGTCCGCCTAGTAGGTATTTTTTGTGTAATACATCTGATTTATCTTCTCTTAATTCCATGTGATACTCGCATTACAAATTGTATTGGGGGCTGATTTTTTTGTATAACACCCTCTTTATCCTGGTTTACTGCATTCACTCTTTTCTTTTATTCTGGATTTTTCTGGAATTACTATTGTCTGATTTATTTACATGTTTTTATTGTCTTCATATCATATTGTTTTAAATTGAATAATACAATCATCATTGTATTATGTCTTGCACCTATCTTTTTTTATTTTATATTTTTTGATGACTTTAAATACTGGGTAGTTTGCTTGATTAGTGCAAAGTAGGAAATAAGTAAAATGTCAAAAATGAAAAAAAGAACATTGAGACAAAGAAAAGTAAGGTCCCTGCCCATTAGAAGGTACACTCTGAATATGACATCTATTATTCATTTTTGCTAACCATTGACTTCATTTCTAAAGGGATTTTCCAATGAAAATGTACACTGATAATAAGAAAAAAGCTACAAGTCAAAGCAAATAGTTTGAAACGGAAGTTTAGAAAGGAGGGCAGAGCAGGTAGTATTAGATCAGTCAATAGAGGGGTGACATGAATAAGTGGTTTTGAAACAAGCATTTTAGCTGATAAATATACATATTGGTTGTGAACTTTGTCACCTGAGCGTTATCTTGTAGATTTGTACTTCAGAGCTGATGAGTAGGGATGAAGGGCAATTTAGATATCCGACAAAGAACAGCAATGTCAATGACAACTATGTTTGTAGACAAAGAAACTCTCATGTAAAAATATAATTCTATCCCTTTTAGGATAGGGAGAAGTAGGACAAGACAGGTGCTAGACAACAAGAAGATAGCTATTTTTTTTATATTTTTACTTAATGTTTTAAGATGATTCCTTTTTTTGTCTTTGCCCTTAATGGAAATGTCTGTGAATGACAAGAGCTCAACTACTAAACAAAAGACCATGAAACTCACAGAATCCCCTAGTGAATTGGATTTGCCTATGAACCCTTGACTAGTGATGGGTGGACTCGCAGATACCTGGGATCAGTGGGACCAACCGGGTTTAAAAAAAAAACTGTTTCGGGCCAGAATTGATCCCAGATATCTGGCTGGATGCCGGTGTCCATATACGTCTATGGGGATGAGAATATTGTGCTTTAAAATGGTAGTAGAAGGGATAGGGGGAATGGAGCAAGCGCGTTATACTTACCAAGTCTCCGCACAGCTATAACGCTGCTTTTGGGGCCGCTCATTATCACTCATGCATATTAACTGATTCTCCTACCCACCAGTAGTCCCCGCCTCTCTGGTTTGTTGTAGTCAGACATGCTCCAACCCTGTGTGACAGCGTGTCTGACTGCTTACACCAATAGAGACGCTGTGTCTCTATTGGTGTAAAAATAAATGAAATTTAAAAAAAAAAATAATACAAATGGTATATTGTGATACCCAGCACAGATAAAGCAAACAGCTACAGATTCCAGCCCCCAACTGTGTGCTTATCTTGGCTGTGTATTAAAATAACAAGGAACCACATGCACCTTTTTAAAATTATTTAAATAAATGATTTAAAAAAACAATGTGAGGTCCTCCCCTCCAATTTTGATACCCGGCCATTTTAAAGTCGACAGCTTCGGGCTTGTTTTCTCAGGCTGGAGAGACCCATGCAGATTGGGCCCCCCAGCCTAAAAATAGCAGCCTGCAGCTGCTCAGGATTGTCACATCCATTAGATGCGACAATCCTGCAACTTTACCCGGCTCATCGAATTGCAGATGCAGGATCTGCAAGTGTGCTGGGGAAGGAGTTCATATGTATGAAGGATAATATTCATCCCCAGAAGTAGTGTGAGCGGATCCGGAAGCAGTATTCAGCCTCATGAGAGACTTGGTAAGTATAACGCGCCTGCTTTCCCTTTTCTTTCTTTCGTTTTATTTTTTTAATTACCCAAGTTGCCAGACCCGTATCATTTCCCGGAGTTCGCTGGGCCTGTGGTCTGTGCTCGGGTACTTTTGAACTCGCGCAGATCAAGACTTTTACAATCCAGGTCTGCTCATCACTACTCTTGGCTAATTTACTATAGACCCTTCTGAAGAAGCTTTATCACCAAATGTGCATCAGGGGTGCACTGTGATACCACAAGGTGAGATCTTCTTTTGCACAAACTAATACTGCTGTAATATGTTTATCTGTTACTAATAGCAGATTGATATTTATTTTGTCTGCCGGTTTATATATTGTCATTTGATAATTATCTTGTACTGACATAGTGACAGTGTCTATTATATGTCGATCAACTAACAAACTTTATAATGTTGAAGCCATTAGTAGAATAAAACTTCAACAGCTACACGGTCACAGTGATTAATAACATAACTGTCCAAAAAAACCACAGAGACACCATGTGCATCCAAATGCAGTGATATATGGCCATTTCATAGTGTTGTGACAGCAATTAGCTATCTTTATCTCATCAGCAGATTTACACCCTATATCTTCAGAGATGTGTTTTGGATTGACATCCATTGTGGATATACAGTAATTGTCATTTAAAGCCATCAGGTTTTGTGCAATATTTCATATTTTCAGCAAAAATATAATATTACACTATATTTACTTTAGATTTATTGTATTTGTTTGGCAGTCATGTACTGAATATTCAATAGTGGCAAGAGAAAATTTAATTGCACATGTCATTTTAAAGTTATACAACATTTATGCTAAGCAATATTCAATCTAAATCTACCGAGTAATTGTTCCCGGTGTATTTAATCTATATTTAAAATACTATTATGTTGGCACATATATGTATTTCTATGCAACCCATAGCCTGTATTAAAATTAATTGCACTTGCACTTTATATATCAATCAATCTAATAAGGTTATTCATATCCTGAATATTTAATTCCTATATGGGTATACTTGAAATTATATACTCCATTTAATATATGTATCCATACATCTCATATCGTATCCTAATAAATTTGTCTTGGCTCTCATTTATGGTTTATTCCTCCATTTTATTGTCTATATTTTAAATTTTATATACTGATAATAAAGATTATTCTTAATTATATACCAAATAGTCCTTGTTTTACTGTTTGGGTTGTTAACTTACTATAGATCATAACATCACTCACATGAGCATATAAATTATACTAGTGCGAACCGACAAAAAAAGGTATTGTGCACGGAACCATGTTATTCAATTAGGCAATGCTGATGAACGTTTTTTTTTCCCCTTACAGATTCTGCGATTGGACTCAAATCAAATTTCACTCCCCCATTAATGTCTATGGACGTGAGTAAAAAATCGGATGCCATATGGAGCCACAGTATGGCATCCAATTTTTATGGATACATTGCAATTCTGTATCATAAGAAACTGCAATTAGTAATGTAATTGATTAATAGCTGCTGGGTAAAAAATTGGATTGCACATGGATGACAAGTGAGAACAAAAGTGTCCCACTTCTCTGGATAAGAATGAGACCAATATTTTTTTATACTGTCGTGTGAACCCTGCCTCCATCTGAAAGTGACATCAGTACCTGAACTGGGCATCAGCAGCTATGTGAAATGGGTTTCCATATCACCAATGGTTGATGTCCAAAGAAGGCAGAAAATGTCCGCCACCAGTATCCACACACACAGCTCCACTATACATGCTACAATGTGCGGTACAGCAGGGAAGCCAGTACGGAGACAAATGTGGCGCCCCAGGACCTGGTCGCCACAACAGCATTGCCCCTCAAAAGGGTTAATGCTGAGCCTGGAGGTAATTGGGAGGTCTATTGGCCAGTAAGTTTAACATCCAACGCAGTTCTCCCTCAGGCCAGCAGGGGGAGCTCTGAACCTGGAGTTCCAGGGAGCGTTCCTTAAGTCTGGCCTGAGGGAGGAGTTAGTGTTCAGTCTGTAGGAGAAAGCAAAGTGTGCAGACGCAGAGTGTGCTGTCCTGTGGAACTGGGGCCTAGAGCTGGAGCAGCTTGGCCCAGTGAAACAGGAGGAGCAGAGAGGCACAGAAGAGACTCGGACATCAGAGTCTGTGGCCACCAGGGCCTAAAATACTCCCTGGTAGCCGAATCCGAAGGGCAGGAGAGCTGCAAGCACCTGGCCCATAAACAGCCCGAAGGTACAGCTGCATCATCAGGGCCCGGTGTGGACTCTAGCAGAGAAGCACCAGAGAGGGTCTGTGCAGCCTACCACAGAGGGAAAGGGGACGTACCACCGGTCCCAGCAGAAAGAGGGTCATTGCTAAATCCAGAGAGCAGGGTCCTAGCACAGTAAAGAAAAGAACAGGAGTAGGCCTCATACTCAGCTGGCCAAAACAACATCTCCGTTACTTCCAGGCCGGCCGGAGCCCTCTACCACCTGTAACGGTCTCCCAGGACTAACCGTTTGTGAAGTAAAAGAGGAGAAGGTAAAGAGACTGTTGTTTGTGCCTCTTTCTTTCATTGCCTGTCGGCCCTGCACCGTGTTATCCACACAACACCATAGACTCTCACGAGCACCAACAGTGTCCCCGGGGCACCGCTCCATCTGTGGGGAGCAGTACCACCATTGCTGCCATATCATCACCCCGGAGGCCTTACACAGCAGCGGCGGCTTAATAGCCGCATACCACAGGTGGCGTCACGAACACAAACTTTAATCACCCCCAAGTTATCAGCCATTTTAACTGACACCCACCAGGGCCACGGAGTCGGGCCCCACCACCACTGACTACCCCCGGACTAGTCCGGCCCGGCACCGGGTGTCCCATAGTCCTGGGGTGGGCGAGTCACAAACCAAACACAGCGGTGCAACACTTCTAAAGGCCCTGTCACACACAGAGATAAATCTTTGGCAGATCTGTGGTTGCAGTGAAATCATGGACATATTGTTCCATTTGTACACAGCCACAAACCTGGCACTGATTGTCCACAATTTCACTACAACCACAGATCTGCCACAGATTTATCTCTGTGTGTGACAGGGCCTTAAAGAAGACATCAAACGATTTTCAGCAGCAAAGAAAAAAAAAGGTGGCACTTACCAAATAGTAATCGTCATTTATTTAGATAAAGGAGACATCAAAAAACAGGGAGGGATGCGGGGGGCATCAGAGATGATGGCGGCTGTTTCGCGCTCACGGGTCCAGGGTCCTCATGAAGTGAGGGGGTGTTGCTTTAGTCAACCTGGACCCCACAAAGGTTCCATGAGAATGAAATGGCCCCTGCATTCCTCCCTGCTTTTTGATGTCCCCTTTGTCTAAATAAATGAAGATTACTATTTGCTGAGCACCACCTTTTTCCTTCTTTCCTGCTGATCACCAATGGTTGAGTGTAGTGGTTTAAACATACCACCATTGGAGTTTAGAGCAGTGGAAATGTGTTCCCTTAAGTGAAGAGCAAGCATTAAAATGCTGGATTGCTCGGTACTTGAATCGAGCAGGTCAGATGGTTGGAGGGGCTTAACTCGAGTGAAGTGTATAATGAAGGTCAATAGGAAACTCAAGAATTTTTCCGGAAGACCATAACAGGAGGCCTGTGAGGGGCAGGACAATCAGTTCGCAGTATGGAGAAGATGCCTGGACACATCTCGGAGTCCCAGGTCGCTACAGTGAACAATGTTATCAGAGTATTACTCCCCTTTTATGAACTGACAATAAAACAGACAAAACCAAAGATAAAATAGATTTCACAGGAAAACATATAAGGAAATATTCTATCCGGTGTAAAGACTTGTACAGTGCCTTGCAAAAGTATTCGGCCTCCTTGAATTTTTCAACCTTTTCCCACATTTCAGGCTTCAAACATAAAGATAAAATTTTTTAATGTTATGGTGAAGAATCAACAAGTGGGACACAATTGTGAAGTTGAACAAAATGTATTGCTTATTTTAAACTTTTATAAAAAATAATAAACTGAAAATTGGGGCGTGCAATATTATTCAGTCCCTTTACTTTCAGTGCAGCAAACTCACTCCAGACGTTCATTGAGGATCTCTGAATAATCCAATGTTGTCCTAAATGACTGATGATGGTAAATATAAGCCACCTGTGTGTAATCTAGCCCTATGTATTTATTGCAAGGGCTGAAAAATTTGTGCTGTGCAGAACTGTGCATCAGCACGGCTCTGTACTGCACAAGTGATCAGACAGTGCAGTCTTCAAGTCCCCTAAGGGGACTAATAAAAACAATAAAAAGGGAAAAAAGTTTTAAAAATATGAAAAAATAAAAAACACAAGATCAAATCACCCCCCTTTTGCCCCATTACAAATAAAACAATAAAAAATAGACATATTTGGTATCGCTTCATTCAGAAATGCTTAATCTATCAAAATATAACATCAATAAATCTGATCAGTAAAAGGCATAACGATAATATAAATCAAAATGCCAGAATTATGGGGTTTTTTTTGTCTCAGCACCATTGCATTAATTCCAATAACAGGTGATCAAAACATCCCACTACCTACAAATTATATATTTAAAAACATCAACTCAAGACACAAAAAATAAGCCATCACACAGCCGAAGATCCTGAAAAATGAAAACGTTATGGGTCTCGGAAAATTGTGATAAAGACTTGAAACAAAGCCTCATATAACAACATTAATAAAATAATAAGTTTTAAGGGGATTTCTAGGTGGTATGAGGATAGGTTTTAAAATGTCTCATGATTTTGGATTGAAATGTTTACGTAATTCACATAATATAGTTTAATAAAATAAATTAATGACATTAATAATAATTATCACCGTTAAAGCAAAATCATGAAATACTTCCTTTCTTTGTACAGTGCAATAGTAATGAATGCTATAACATTAGCAGGGTACACTAAATGCTTTAGGCTTAAAGTTGATATAGTTTTGTAAACTGCAAGCCTTTTTCAATCTTGATCTATATAATGATAGATTAAATTACATTATCCAGTGATTAGAAGGATTTACTTTAACTAATAGACAGAATGGAATGCATGGATAATAAAAACATTGCCGTCATGAATGCCAAGGGAACAGGTATTATTCATTCTGTTAATCTGATACGTGTGACATTTTATAGCATGCCACTGGAAAACTGAAATGCACTGTGAAACCAGAAAACTATTGAAAAGTGTAATTTTTATTTCTAATGTGTTTTTTTATATATACTGATCGAAAATATAAATGAAACACTTTTGTTTTTGCTCCAATTCTAGAGTGGCCATGTATTGTGGCCAGCCTGAAAGTCTCAGCCTCTTGATATGCCACACCTGTGAGGTGGATGAATTATCTCAGTAAAAGAGAAATGCTCACTAAGGCCTCCTTCACATATCCGTGTCTCCGGTATGTGTGACGTCCATTTTCACACGTACCGGACTCATGTAGACCCATTAAAATCAATGGGCTTTGTCACACATCCATTTTTTCACATGGACCTTGCGTTCGTGTGGAGCATAGGCGTGTCCATTTGTGCCACATGGTGACATGTCCGTTTTCTGATGGCAGCATGTATGGTCATGGACCACACACTGAAGTGATCAGTGTGACATTAGTGTGACACATATGGGAGAAAACACAGGTTACATACGTAAAAATAAAGAATTTTTATATCTACCTGTCTACAGCATTGCTGTTGCTTCCGGGCCCGCTCATTAAGCTCATGCATATTCACTGCACTTACCGCGGACCTAGAAGTAACAGCAGTGCTGGTGACAGCAGCACCGGGGACAGGTAAGTATACAAGCTCGTGCTGTCCGTTTGCTATCCGGATGTCACACGGATCGCACAGGGACAGCACACGTAAAACACACACACGCACACACATATGCACCTATATCCACGGACTGTGCAAAATGTTCGTGGTTTGCACAGATATGTGAAGGAGGCCTCACACAGATTTGTGACCAATATTTGAGAGAAAAAGGCCTTTTCTGCACAAAGAGGAAGTCTTGAACTTTTGAATTCAAGAACAAGGTGAGCAAAAATAAAAGTGTTACATTTATAGATCATAAGAAATTATGATCTCAGTAACATTTAATGGTTTACATTGACACATTGACATCTTTATATCATGCAAGATTAAAATCAATTAAATGAAGTACCATGCAGTATCATGGAATCTATGGAATTACCGTAGCTATTATTCACAATGTGTTACTTTAATGTGTATGATTCCTATTATTTATGTGGCCACATACATTGCACTAACCTATAGTACAAAGATGAAGAAATCCCTAGTCTCATATATTCATTGATTTGATGACTAGTTCCCCTTTCTTGACAAAATAATCCTATATTTGGCCTCCAGGAATTGACTTTATCTTTCAGAAGTATAATTTATATTTGATTTTTATGTTCTCTTGATTAAGTGTTTTCTAGTCTATTCCTCTGTTTCTGGTACTGTGACCTACTTTAAAGTTGTGGTTGTTTCTGACAAAATAATCAGTTGTACGCTGTCTACCGGCTGATGATATTTGTCACCTCTAGCAGCTCTTTAGAGACTTTGAAGGAGTGGAGTTCCTCCTAATAAGACATTAGGATGCCCTGATAGGGCATAAGGAAAGAGAATGTTCTAAGCTAAGCGTTTGGATGAGTAGTCCGATATTTTTTAATATGTTTGGGGTATAAAGATGCACGAGTCCCTCATTGGAGGCATAATTTTTTTTCTGTCTTGTTTAGAAAGATATTCTCCCTAAAGGTTTGCTTCTGAAGGAGAATATGTCTGTACATATGGTCAGTGATTTTGTTGAAGTGCATAAAGGCTGTGCAGGCTTAGTGCCAGTGTGCCAGTTAGGAGGCGTTATAACCCATCCACAGAATATGTGACTACTACACCAGAATGGGGACATTCTGACATATGCTTGAATAGTGTTATTTGAGCTTTAATATTCATTCTCTGTGGGACTGCGAGTCATAGTTAAGTGGTAGATCAATGATATAATAGCTTTTTGCCTATCTTGTGGATAATTGATAACTTCCTCTGACTGAAATATTCTTATAAAGACAAGTTCATGGCTCCAAATTCATGACAACTCAACAAATTGTTAAACACTATTAGACCATGGAGTATGCCAGTCTTTATGGACTACTGGAGTAAGATGTGTCCAATTAGTTAAAAGGCGCACGCAACTTAATGAATGAGGACCATATTAGAACTGGCATGCACCATTACTCCAGTCAGGTTCTGGTATACATTTCTGGTGAATTTTGATGAATTTGCCAACAGGTTTTGCAAATCCCCATCCTTGTTTCACTTCGCCCACTTTTAAAAACATTATTTCTTTTTGACGTTTCTCGGTGTATTACAAATTTTGGTGTGGTATTATCCTCTTCAGAAACAAAGAGGACTAAAACTCAAGCACCACCTATTGCGGTAGCAATCCTCAAAGTAAATCTCGAGTGTTTGAGCAGCATTGCAATATGACTAAAGGCCGCTTTACACGCAACAACATCGCTAACGAGATATCGTTGGGGTCATGGAATTCGTGACGCACATCCGGCCTCGTTAGCGACGTCGTTGCGTGTGACACCTACGAGCGACCGCTAACTATCAAAAATACTCACCTAATTGTTGATCATTAACACGTCGTTCAAATCCCAAATATCGTTGATGGTGCTGGACGCAGGTTGTTCATCGTTCCTGAGGCAGCACACATCGCTATGTGTGACACCCCGGGAATGACGAACAACAGCATTCCTGCATCCTCTGGCAACGAGGTGGGCGTGTCGTTAATGTGGCTGGTCTCCGCCCCTCCGCTTCTATTGGCGGGCCGCTGTGTGACGTCGCTGTGACAGCGCACGAACTTCCCTCTTAAAAAAGAGGTTGTTCGTCGCCCACAGCGACGTCGCTAGGAAGGTAAGTATGTGTGACGCATCCTGCGATATTGTTCGCCTCGCGCAACGATTTGCCCGTGACGTACAAACGACGGGGGCGGGTGTAGCGTGTAAAGCGCCCCTTAGGATGAACAGCTAAACTAGAGACTCCATCTGCAGAAACGTGTGTCAGGGTTTTGTTCCTCAAAGCAGGAGGTCTGATTTGGCTAAGTGAGAGGCCTCTGGCAGTGGATCTACGAGGGTACATTTCTCTTTGTGGAGAGTGCCAAGCTCGCTTAAAGAGACTTATAGGTCATGCAATGCTCCTCTGGGAAATGAAATATGCAAACACCCTCCTTATAGACACAGAGCACTAGAACTCTAAACACTTTGATGAATCGGGCCATAAATTAACTTAGATAACACATAATACATTTATTTAATTAGTTGGTGAATATGAGAAGTGCAATAATAAATGTAAGGTATGACATTATTACATTTTTTGAAAAACTGTTGGTAAAACACACTGTTGACTTGTGCTTTTGTATCACTACACTTAAGGCCCCGTCACACTAAGCAACATCGCTAGCAACATCGCTGCTAACGAACAACTTTTGTGACATTGCTAGCGATGTTGCTGTGTGTGACATCCAGCAACAACCTGGCCCCTGCTGTGAGGTCGTTGGTTGTTGCTGAATGTCCTGGGCCATTTTTTAGTTGTTGCTGTCCCGCTGTGAAGCACAGATCGCTGTGTGTGACAGCGAGACAGCAACAACTAAATGTGCAGGCAGCAGGAGCCGGCTTCTGCGAAGGCTGGTAACCAATGTAAACATCAGGTAACCAAGAAGCCCTGTCCTTGGTTACCCGATATTTACCTTTGTTACCAGCCTCCGCCGCTCTCACTGTCAGTGCCGGCTCCTGCTCTGTGCACATGTAGCTGCAGGACACATCGGGTTAATTAACCCGATGTGTGCTGTAGCTAGGAGAGCAAGGAGCCAGCGCTAAGCATTGTGCGCTGCTCCCTGGTCTGTGCACATGTAGCTGCTGCACACATCGGGTAATTAACCCGATGTGTACTGTAGCTAGGAGAGCAAGGAGCCAGCGCTAAGCATTGTGCGCTGCTCCCTGCTCTGTGCACATTTAGCTGCAGCACACATCGGGTAATTAACCTGATGTGTGCTGTAACTAGGAGAGCAGGGAGCCAGCGCTCAGTGTGCGCTGCTCCTTGCTCTCTGCACGTGTAGCTCCGTGCACTGGTAACCAAGGTAAATATCGGGTTGGTTACCCGATATTTACCTTAGTTACCAAGCGCAGCATCTTCCACGCGGCGCTGGAGGCTGGTCACTGGTTGCTGGTGAGCTCACCAGCAACTCGTGTAGCGACGCTCCAGCGATCCCTGCCAGGTCAGGTTGCTGGTGGGATCGCTGGAGCGTCGCAGTGTGACATCTCACCAGCAACCTCCTAGCAACTTACCAGCGATCCCTATCGTTGTTGGGATCGCTGGTAAGTTGCTTAGTGTGACTGGACCTTTACTGTATAAAGGTTAAAGGCAGCACTGGAAGAAACAAGTGTGCACTGTAATGCTATTAGGCGGTGTGCCCACAATAAGCTTTTGGTGAGTTTTTGAGGCTGCGTATTTTCTCTGCATCAGAAACGTAGCATTTATTCTGGCAAAGTGGCTGTGACTTATAGAAATCTCATATTCACTGTGCTTCTTTTTTACTCAGTGTAAATTCCTGCGGTGCGCGTTTCCAATCCATAACATGTTAATTTCCCTTGCAGGTACTGAGTTTTATGTGCAGATTGTCACATAGAACTGCATTAGATGTGAAAAAACCACACATTTTTGGTTAGTTTATGAAGTAGAAATGCACTAAAAGCGCATGTAATATGGAAATTAAGTTTTGTCAAAGACAAATACCAGGAAGTATCAAACAGAAAGCAGCTTTAAAAAGTATAAGATATCAAGAAGAAACGAAAACTGCAGAGTAAAAAATACGATAAATGCGCATGTAAAAAAGCACACAAAAACGCAATGAAACAAATCCTCAAGAAACCTAATTTACTTAATAGGTGCAGAAATGCTACAGAAAATCTACAATATCAAGAATTCACCAAAAGCTCCTCATGGGAATGCAGCCTTACAGTGGAACTATTTTTATTAACATCCTAAGTTTTCCAGAATGACTCAGTCTGAATAGTGTGTATTCACATAGTTTCGGGTGGGTGCAGAAAGCAACAGTGTGCTAGCATGTCATTGTTACATGTTATACTGAAGAGTATTGCAGACCAAAATAGATTGTAGACAACCAAATATTTCACATTATATCAATTTTTATTCTATTACAAAATATTTAGTACGTTATACAAAACTTTCAATAATGTGTCAAGAATTAGATAAAAGAAAAGTGAAGGTTCATCTTCATGTAATTAAAGACTTAGCACATTAATTGATGCCTAGATGACGTAGGCCATTTAATATATACAGTGACTTCATTCTAAAAGATCTTCCTCATACGTACAGTTGTCACATAAGTGCAGCAGAATATATAGAACTTGTAGTAGATAAATATGGAGAACATCTGCAATCACAGAAATGGATAGTACGTGATCAATATTAATGTCTGATGATCTCACTTATACACTATAAGTTTCACATCCTCTCATGCTCTGGTCTGGAATTTGTATGTATGATGAAGGTCATTTATGCTCAAATCTTCACTGTATATTTTAACCACTTCACGACTTTTGATGTACATCAAAAGTCGTGTCTCTGCCTCTGATGCTGGCTTGCACGCCCAGGTGCATCATTCCCTACACATGACGCTGATTTAATGAGCCTTCATGTGCCTCTGACCAGGAATGCCACTATGAATTTTAAGGCCACATACTGGCAACATTTTTGGGCCACCTTGAGACTCTGCCCAGGCTTCACCCCAGCTCTGTCCCCACCCCTCAAACCTTCCACACTCTCACCGCCATTCTTAGAAAAACATTTGTGTGTATATATATGTATGTATGTATGTATGTATATATATATATATATATATATATATATATATATATAAAAAAATATATATTTATTTATATAGATATATAAACACATACACACACACACACACACACACACACAGTCATGGCCAAAACTGTTAGCACCGTTGAAGTTGTTGCAGTGAATGAAGTATTTCCCTCAGAAAATTAATAATACACCCCCTATACAGCCCTTCTCCATAATACACCCTTCCACAACCTTTCTTCATAATATCTCTCCCACACTGTCCCATGTATAGTATTCCCCCCCACACACTGCCCCTCTCTACAATATACCCACACACATTGCCTCTGTGTATAATATCCTCACACACTGCCCCTCTGTATAATATCTCTCCCACACACTGCCCCTCTGTATAATATCCCTCCACTCACACTGCCCCTCTGTATAATATCCCTCACACACACTGCTCCTCTGTATAATATTCCCCCAACACACACTGCTCCTCTGTATATCCCCCACATACACTGCTCCTCTGTATAATATCCCCTCCACACACTGTTTTTCTGTATATTCCCCCACACACTGCTCCTCTGTATACAATCTCCAAACACACACATTACTCCTCTGTATAATATCCCCCCACAAACTACTCCTCTGCATAATTTTCTCACATGTACACTGCTCCTCTCTTTAATATCCCCCTTCACACACTGCCCCTTTGTATAATATCCCCACACACTGCTTCTCTGTATAATATCCCTCCCCTCACACTGCCCCTCTGTATAATATCCCCAACACACTGCTCCTCTGTATAATATCCCCCCACACACTGCTTCTCTGTATATCCCCCACACACACTGCTTTTTTGTATAATATCCCACACACACGGCTCCTCTGTATAATATCCACCCACACACTGCTCTTCTGTATATCCCACCCACACACTGCTCCTCTGTATAAAATCCCCCACACACACATACGCACATTACTCCTCTGTATCCTCCACACACACTACTCTTCTGCATAATATTCCCACACACACATTGTTCCTCTCTATAATACCCCACACACACTGCCCCTTTGTATAATATAGCCCACACACTGCCACTCTGTATAATATCCCCACACACACTGCCCCTCTGTATAATATCCATCAAGTATGATGCCTTCTTTTGCTATATCCCCCACAGAAGTTGCCCCTCTTTATATATATATATATATATATATATATATATCCTCACACACACTGCCTCTCTGTATACTATCCCCCCCACACACACACACACATTGACCCTCTGTATATCCTCCTGGTAGATATGTCCTCATCCCGGTATATATGACCCCTTCCTGGTATATATGTGTGCCCATCCTGGAATATATGTCCCCCTCCTGGGCCCTTCTTGGTATGTATGCCCCCATTCTGGGCCCTTCCAGGTATGCATCTCCCCATCCTGATTTATTGTTCCCTTCCTAGCACATATGTCCTCCTCCTGGTTTATTTGTCCCCATTCTGATATATATATATATATATATTTATATATATATATATATATATATATATATATATATATATATATATATATCAGATCCCCATCCTGGGCCCCTCCTGGTATGTAGGTCCCCCTCTCGGGCACATTCTGGTATATTTGTCCCCATCCTGTTTTTGTCCCTTTCCTGGTATATTTTTTGTCCCCTTCCTGGTATGTATATCCCCTTTCAGGACCCCTCCTGGTGTATATATCCCCCTCCTGGGCACATTCTGGTGTATATGTCCCTATCCTGTTTTTTGTCCCCTTCCTGCTATATATATGTCCTTCTTCTTGTATATATGTCCCTTTGCTGGGCCTCTTCTCATATATTTGTCTGCTGCAAAAAGAAAATATCAAACCTTAAAGTCACCCTCCCTAGCTCCCACGTTGTGAGGCATCCTTTCTGAGCAGCGATGCATATCAGCTGGATATGCGCCCTCCGACACACATCTAGCTAAATCAAGGCAAGAGCTGGGGATAGTGCCCCCCCCACCACCCCAGGTAGAGGCGTAGCTAGATTTTTGACTCAAGGGGGCAAAACCTTTGAATGGGCCCCTAACTAGGTAACCATGTTTACCCCTCTGTTACAGTGTGCACACCTCTACTCTATCCCACACACCCTGCAAACCCAAATACCACACAGCCTGCAGCCCTCTGTCACAGCCTGCACCCCTGTGTCACACCCTGCAGCCCTGTCACGGCCTGAACCTCTCTATCACACCCTGCACCTCTCTGTCACAGCCTGCCTCCTTCTGTCATACCCTGCACCCCTCTGTCATACCCTGTTCTGCTCTAGTATAGTCTGCACCCCTATCACAGCCTGCCCCCTCTGTCATACTCTGCCCCCCTCTGTCACACTCTGCATCCCTCTGTCACAGCCTGCTCCCCTGTCACACCCTGCCCCCCTCTGTCACACCCTGCACCCCTCTGTCACACTCTGACCACCCCTCTTTCATACCCTTCACCCCTCTGTCACACAATGCCTCTGTCACACAATGCCCCCGTCACACTCTGCCCCCCATGTCACTCTCTGCCCCCCTCTGTCACACCTTGCACCCCTACATCACACTTTCACACCCTGCATTCCTCTGTCACACTCTGCCCCCCATCTGTCACACCCTCCACCCCTACATCACACTTTCACACTCTGCACCCCTCTGTCACACTCTGCCCCCTTTCTGTCACACTCTGCTTCTCTCTGTGACAGCCTGCACCCCTCTGTCACACCCTGCACCCCTCTGTCACACTCTGCACCCCTCTGTTACAGCCCGCATCCCTCTGTCACACCCTACACCCCTCTGTCACAGCCTGCACCCCTCTGTCACATCCTGCCCCCCTCTGTCACACTCTGACCCCTCTCTGTTACACCCTGCACCACTCTGTCACTTGAATAATACAAAACTGGATCCAGCTCACACACCAGGGTTTTAATAAAAATCTTTCTTTCAGCTTTATTTTGAAAAATTCTTTTTACAATAACTTAGAATTAGTTAGGATGTCTCAGACAACATTGCAAATATAAAGTAGGGAGTGATGTAAAAAGAGAACCATACGCGTTTTGGACAAATAAGTTCTTGAACACTGGTCAGAAAGTTGGATCCATTTTTGTATTATTCAAGTCTCCATTTGCTGTGTAGCAGCAGGATTCCTGCGATCCTATCCTGGATTGGAACTATGCCTCAGGGATGAGCTGACTTTCCTTTTCTTTATACACCTCTGTCACACCCTGCACCCCCATTGTCCTCCTCTTCCCTCATTACCTGTCACATGTGCCCTCATTTTCAACTTCTCCTTTATCTTCTGGTGCCTCCTGCATGGATCACATGGGCTTGATGTCATTGCAGGTCCTGCAGCACTTGCAGGTATTTTATTTTGTCTGGACCGAGAAAAGATTAGAGCTTCCCTGCCTCTGCAGCACTCATGTATTAAACCCCCCTCCACTCCCCCTTAATAAACTGCTTGGTACTTGCTACTTGGCCTGGCAAAGGGAAATGGACTTTAAAAAAAACAAAAAAACCTGGTATCTTAATATGACCCTGGTTGACACTAGCTCTAGGTCATGGGCTCAGGGCAACGGCAACCTCCAGTAGCTACACTACTGACCTCCGGTGATCTTCAGCTCATGGAGAGCCTGCCTTTCCTCGCCCCCCCCCCCACGTTGCCCGCAGCAGTGTGATTAGGAGGTGTAGATTGATGACCTCATCACGCTGGGCTGCAGGATGAAGTGCCACCTCCTTGCTCTGCTCCACTCACCTTGCTTCCCACCACATGGCTAATTTGCATGCGATGCCCTAGAAAGGCTTTGCTTACACCTTAGTCATGTGCTTGCACCTTAGTCATAAAGCTAAGTAATTACCCCGGGCCAAGTCTCGAACACCAGTCACGGTTGTAATGCCCCGATTGTAGCCCTGCCTCTGATTACCGCAGGTGAATCAGAGCTCTGCCGACACCAGCGGGATTAATCACCTGCCAACGGGGGCATTTAATTCTCTGCTCCCATTGGCGTGCTCGTGACGTGATCATGGGGCGCTGATGTGTTGTTTTACTAGCCAGGAGTCAGCTGTTGACCCCTGTGTCTGTCATTATGATCCTCCTGTGAACGCCGGCTGTGAGATGGCGTAAATGGGAGATTTCAATGTTTGCTGATGGAAGTTAATAATCAAATAAAATGTTTCATTTAGTTTTCCATAGGTAAATTTATCATGAATGATGAATGTAACAAATGAAGAACTTGTGACTGCCAAATGTCATGAAAACTATGAATCCTCTTCTTTATTATCTCTTTTCTGCCATATCTGTGTCACTTACGCCTACAGAAAATAGGTTACATTTTAAACAGTTACATTTTATTGTCCGTGACAAAGTCTGGTATGTATCTTACATCTCAATGGAAAAAGCCAAGTACCAAAGGCAATTTACTTCTACTTAAAGTAACACACCATGTTTTTTAAACAAAAATTTCTGGTGATCAACTAATTGCAGCGTATCTGTAGATGGATAAGCCCGCCTCCAAGATGTTCATATACCAAAGTTGAACATATGTAAATGTGATGCTTAATTGATATTGTCCCTTTAAACAATGGTAAAAATAGCTGGATGGAAGACCCCACACAAACTTCTGTACTATAACATCAAGTATTCTAGGAATGGCTACTGCATATTTCAAAGTCCCTACATTTCTTCAGCTGGATGCTTCTGATGTTATTCTGGGACTAGCATTACTTGCAGCTTTTCCCTTATGTGGGATTTAAGATGTCTGAAGGTGAATCTTAATGTCTCTATACACATAAGACTAACGTCGGCCGAGACCACTGATATTTGTCTGACAGTCTAATGTATATATGTGGCGCCCCTGAGGCTTCAGTCACCAGGGTACTGCATCTCATTTAAGGTACAGTACTCATCTAGGGTCCAGAGGAGGTCAGTGCTGGTTTCACACACATTCATGTCATACATACAGTAGGTTGCCCTCCCCACTGGGGACCGGGCTAGAGTCGGGTCTTAAGGTTGCCAACCAAACACTGGGGCTTCCACCCACTAGCGACAAGGACTTGGGAGAGGAGTGACCACAAAGAGGGAGTAGAAGCCACAACACATAATCAGGGAGTCGAGTCGGAGCATTGGAGAATGAAGGAGCTAGTTACTGGTAGCACCTGTGGGACATTGGAGAAATACGGTCGTCAAGGGGTGAGCTTGATTGCTCCCTTGGGACCGACGCAGTCTAGTGTGCAGAGCCCTAAGGTGATGCATACTTCAGGTATTCAGGTAGAATCTGCCAGACAGGGGGATTGCAGATCCCTCTGGCCACCACAGGTCCTGGAGTACAGTGGCAAATAGAGACCAGAGTCACAGTTACGGTCGGGTCCCGACAAGGAATCGAGCTACCTGCAGATGGGACGGGAACTAAACAACCACGAAAGGGGACCCTGAGTAGCTTCACATCGGGGGCCCACACACAAAGCACCAGGAGGAAGGGCCCACAGACTACCGCACCCTTTCTGACCTCTGAAGGATCCGGGATCGGCTAAGGCCCATCACGGCAGAAACCGGTACTCCAGGGCGGTTAAGGAACAGTAAGTAAAGAAACCTTGAACCGCAAAGACTGTGTCAGCCCGTCCTTGTCTGCGCCATTGGCCCACGCTTCGACACCACCGACCACTAGAACCACCATCATCCTCCCCTGGGGCCCAGGCTCTACCTGTGGGGAGCCGAACCATCCCAGCTGCAACATCATCCACCCCAGAGGACAGCATCCGCAGCAGCAGCTAATTCCTGACCGCACACCACAGGTGGCATCACAAGACAACAACCCCTTTCATTCTCATCACCCCCACCATCATCCCATCCATCCATCCATCCCCTCCGTGGACACCTCAGGGTCACGAAACCGGGTGGGCCTCGCGTGACATCCCCTGACCCTCACCAGCTTGGTGACAAGTATTCCCCCAGGCCCCGTGGGGTGCTCCATATAGGCTCCTGATGACAGGTGATATTGGGAGAGATAGGAATCTGGCATGTTGGATTTTGGACTGTCAATCTTTTTATACTTATGGGGACAGACTATAAAACTCCAGTCTTCTCTTCCCAGGATGTTTAGGAGCCACTCATCCTCTGCCTATTTTTACTCCTCACATCATGAACATTGTGATGATCCCTCCATCACCTGTATGTAAGGGGGTACACTCTATATGAGTTATAATTACTTTTTTTGTGTCCTGTCACACTGGTGATCCTTCAGTCATAGACGGTGCAAGGAGGTCGGCTCCATGTTCAAAGAAACACATGGTTTAATTGCAGAAAAAAGAGATTTTCCAGCATCATGTCCCATTATCATAAAAACAGCTTTTATTTCCTCATGCTAAAACCAACAACATGTTGGTAGGACATCCACAAGATTAAAATCTGTGTCTGACACTTTTCAAACCTATGAACGGTTCTTAATCATTGACAGGTCTATGATTAAAAAACGTTCGTAGGTTCGAAACTCGTAAGATGCAGAATTTAATTTTGTGGATGTCCTACCAACATGTTGTTGCTTTTAACATGAGGAAATAAAAGCTGTTTTTATTATAATGAGACGTGGTGCTGGAAAAAAAAATCACTTTTTCTGGTGGGTATTTTTTAAGGTTAATCTGGTATCTTGGTGTCATACCGATTTCTCAGCTCAGATTCTAAAAAGAGTTCATTAGAAGTCATAAAAAGTCATTGTGCGTATCCATCTCATATTCATGGCAGGCCCTGGTGACTTCTATCCAGCCTACTGTCACCTAAGGACACAGAATATTGTCTCCTGTACGTGAAGCACAGTCGTCTCCAGCAGCTGCGAACATTTCTTTGATTTGGCTAATAGACACGGTTCACACAGGCAATCAGATGAAAATGTCATGCAAGACGGATATTATCATAGACAAATAGTTTTTGTGTTATTGAACAACGGGACTGTTCCTTAAGAAATATGACAGCTACTTTGTATGCAGTGACCCTTAAGGCCTGTGTGGTAGCGTGTCTATTCTGAGAATGTGTCTTTATGACAAAGACTTCCCAACCTAACTGCAAACAAAAATATCAGAGCACAATTTAATATCACATGAATAATAACACCGGCAATGTTTTTGTTTTTATTGGTCATTATTTAAGTCCCATTTCCATTTCATCCTTCAAAGAATCGGCCACTGTACAACCTTCTTCAGCTTTTAATGTTTTTGGCTTGTTATTTTTTTGCACCCTGCAGCTTTCAAAGGGTGTAACATGAAGAAGACGGAGGTGGTCAGCCAGTCAAAATATGGAATATAGGAAAGGTTAAGATTTTGTGATAACAAGATGCAAATGTAAAATGTGTATCTTCAGTCTTCCTAGCGCTATAACCAGATGCAAAACACTGATACCGGTTTATTCTCCGCAGTCCATCAAATGTGCTGCACTTACAGGGTATGGTTCCAATTCTCAATGATTATATGTTAATTCTACTTATTTCTGTATGTCATTATTAAAAACACTTCTTCAAAGTCAATGAAAACATTTTTCAGCAAAATTTCTCATTTGATATTATACTAAAGTGAATTCTTGGCATGTACTTGTAAAGACTTCAGAGGGCTTCGTTTTGGGTGTGTTTTAGGGGCATTGACATTTACAGCACAGAATAACATGCATCTAATTGGCTATGAAATTTTGGACAAACAAAACCATTATTTGGTATTAGGCCTTCAGGCCATTTTTCACAGGTCAATAATCGGCCCGCTCACAGTCACTTACTTGCCTGTGAAAATATGGAGTCGATCAGCTGACAATGGAGCAAACACTTGTTTGTTAGCTGATTATCTTCTTTTATACCTGTCTAAAAATTACTATTTGAAGACTTTGCCCTGTCTAAACAGTGGATATCCTGCCAATAATAGGCAGCTGTATGTTGACCAGATGATCAAACTAATGGTCATTTGAACCCATACAGTGTACATCAACGCATATCATAGGGCCGCAAATAAGCTCTGAGCTCCTTGGTTATATATTATCCATTTACGATAATTATTGCCAAAAATATGATCGGGTAAACTTGCCCTTTGTCAGGGTCGGGAGGACTGGTGGGCCCAGGAGGTGGATCCACTGGACCTTGCACCCCACCGGAGGGCAGAGTACACGGCAGCCGGAGCACTGACGTGGCAGGGACAAGTATAAGCAGGTCACCAGAGTCACAGAGTTCTTTAGGACAATAATGTAAACAGACACAGGTACCAGAGTGCAAGGACAAGAAGTCAGTAGGACACGGTACCAGGGGACCTGAGCACCTAGCTCATAAGACTAGCTACAAGACACGTTGATCAGGCCCCGCCCACATGGAAAGGCAAGTCTTATATACCCAGCACAGCCCTATGTCATTTCCTGCTTCAGGTGTGCTGGGCCTATAAGACCAGGAGAGTGGGCGCGGCCTGGTCCTATACAGAACCATGAGGCTAATACTCAGAGTCAGACTCCTGAGACCAGGAACAGGACTCAGGGGAGCAAGAGCGGGAGCGGCAGCCATGACTGGTGAACACATGGACTGGATCAGTGGGTAAGGAGTGGTGCTGGGACACGGGGAGCGTGACACCCTTAGAGCAGACTTCATGCAACCTTGGTGCAAGTTCACAAGAATATCTTTTATTCCCTATTGTACGTCATTTGTCAACATTATAAATGCATTTGTATTTGTAAGAGGAAGTTTGCAATAATCCAGTAACTTATTACCCATCATAAAACTTACACAAGTCAAAAAAGCATAAACTAGAATGTCTGATGTAATAAACAAAAAGAAGCATACATCACTAGGTCAAATACCTGTGTTATATGTCTGAGTACTCACAGGTTTTTTGCAATAAGAGTAATTGAAAGTCTTTTTTTAAAAAAATGTCTGTAGAAAGTGCTCAGTTTGTAGAAAAATGCTCGGTTTGTCTACTGTATTGGCAGAGTGGAGCTCTGGGCACTCTGCGCAGTGCTTTATCTGAAGTGCTCTACACACCAGTCTTTCTTGCCAATGTGACTCAAAATCTAATCTCCCCATCTAATACACACACTAGGGACAATTCCACAGGAAGTAAATTAACCCATTATTAAGCTGTTTGAGTGTACGATTAAACAAGAATAGTCAAAGGAACACAAGAAGAAGAAAGAAAATCCAAGCAAATGATGTTCAAAAAGTGACAGGACCAGCCATATCAGCCGACTTTCGCATACACAGGACTAGTGGTCGCTGGGCTGTGCTGGACGCTCCTGTGTTCTCTATGAGAAAACCACTGACTGATACATTGTTTAGCGTTGTATATCTGGGAGAACTTTGTGATTGCCAGCCTGAAATTGGACATAACTAATCAGCATCTGCCCTAACTATCAGTTGGCTAGCACCCCCATACACATTTGATTGTCGTCTAAACCCATTGAAATTGGTGGGTTCAGTCGAAATTAGTCTAATGTGTATGGTGGCCTTTATAGCAGCTGATAGTGGTGCCTCTGTGTGCCAATGGAAGCACAAATAAGTATTTGCCATGAAGAGTTTAATAAAGAGCTTAGACCACATACTGAATATTTGCCAATGGTACATGTTGGCAGGATCCCAGTGCTGCAAGCTGAGATTATCTTTATATCTAGGCATCAATTTCATCTATTAACACTAAAAGGCCATTTACACGCTGCGACATCGCTAACGATTTATCGTCGGGCTCACGGTGTTTGTGACGCACATCCGGCGTCGTTAGCGACATTGCAGCATGTGACACGTACGAGGGACCTTCAACGATCGCAAAAGAGGTAAAAATCGTTGGTTTTGGAGAGGTCGTTCATTTACCAAAAATCATTGTATGTGCAGTAACGTGGTTGTTTGTCGTTCCTGCGGCAGCACACATCGCTATGTGTGACACCGCAGGAACGAGGAACATCTTGCCTGCGACCACCGGCAATGAGGAAGCAAGGAGTTGGGCAGGATGTTCGGCCCGCTCATCTCCGCCCCTCCGCTTCTATTGGGCAGCCGCTTAGTGGCGTCGCTATGATGCCGATCAAACTGCCCTCTTAGAAAGGAGGCGGTTTACTGGTCACAGCGACGTCGCTAGGCAGGTAAGTATGTGTGACTGTTCTTAGTGATGTTGTGCGCCACGGGCAGCGATTTGCCCGTGTCGCACAACTGAAGAAAGCGGGTAGGCTCGCTAGCGATATCGATACCGATATCGCAGCATGTAAGGTACCCTTAAGACATATATTACATGGATGTCTCCAACACATACCATAAAATGGCATTGGTCACCATAGGATTCCTTTCTACAAAACCATATACATTTATCTTTCTGTGGTAACAGATGCTGTCGCGGGCGGAGGAGGGGACGCTGCGCTCTCCCACTGCTCGGGTCCGGCTGCCGCTGCGGCTGCTGCGGCCTGCTGCTGCCGCTGCTCGGTGGCTCGAGCGATGGGCCGGATCCCGGGACTCGAGCGGCGCTCCTCGCCCGTGAGTGAAAGGGGATTGGGTTTTGGGATAGTTTATTGTCCGTGACGCCACCCACGGTTGTGGTGATTAAGTGGACACCACCGCTGCTCCGTCTGGGGAGCCCGGGAGTGATGGTATGGAGCAGCCAGTTGTTGATTTGCCCCTCCGTGGGTAGGGGTTTTGGTGCTCCCGGGGCCCAGTGATGGGGTTGGTATGGTGGACAGGCGGGTATGGGGCCTGTGGAGGTGCAGGGGCGCAGGGGCAGCGCTGTGCCGCACGGCACGGAGGTACTCACTCAGCCAGTAAACACGACACAGTTCTGGGTAAACAAACGGCTGGATGGTAGCTCGCTGCGGGTGATCTTCCTCCATATTCATGCGGGCATGCACATCCGCTCTACACCCCTCTCGGGCATCGATCTCCTGCGCAGCTGCCGTTGCCGCCGCTCCCAGCTGGGAGCACTTTCTGTTTGCTCCGGTTCAGCGTGTACGGGGGACGGACCCAGCCAGAGTCCCTCCGTGTCGGCTACGACCGGCACCTTCAGTAATGAGGGACCCCGCTGTGACGTGGCCTGCTCTGCCGCTTGGCAGCTACATCCCCCCGTGCCTCAGCCGAGGCCTGGTGCCTGGGAGCGGTCAACGTGACTTGCGGTGTTGGCGTTTGATCGAGGATCGCCTCCGCTGCGGCCGGGCGGACTGCCGGGGCCGTCATCATCTCCGTCGCGGCTGGGATGGAAGCCGGGACGGGTGCCAGGGTGGTGGCAAAGGCAAGGCCCGGGGGCCGCAGGTCTGGGCCCTCTCCCACAGACGCTGCGGGCTCCGCTACCGGTGGCAGGGGTAACGGGTCAGTCGGGGCGCTGGCCGCAGGTATGGGCAGTGAGGGAGGTAGCGTGGTGGACGGCAGCAGGCCGGGCCCCTCAGCCGTATCGACCGATCCCTCGGGGACATAGGGGCGTGGGTCGCTTACCCGCTCTTCTGAGACCACCTCCACTTCAGATGCCCAAACGGTTGCAGCCAGGCCCTTCATCTCCGACGTCCACTTCGCCAGCATGAAGTGGACTTGGGCATGGAGCTTCTGGCACATCTTGCTTCTGGATTCAGGAACGTGTTTCAACAGAGTCCTGGCGTCCCTGCACGCTACAGCGCTAGTTACATGCGGCTGCGACCACCGCTCCTCCAGCGGCTCCGTCGGGCGCAGACATCTTGTTTCCATCCCCCTTAGCCTCTTTCCGGCCCCTCCTCTATCGGGACGGGGTTTTGGCTTTCGCGCCTTTACTACTCGAGAAGACGCTCGAGCGGGAACTTTTCGCGCCAAAGATGGCGACTTCTGAAATTTTCCGGCCGGATACCTCCGGCGGTCACAAGGCGCACCTCTACCCAACGGCAGAGCGGTAAGATCCTGTTCATGACGCCAAGTTGTCGCGGGCGGAGGAGGGGACGCCGTGCTCTCCCACTGTTCGGGTCCGGCTGCCGCTGCGGCTACTGCGGCCTGCTGCTGCTGCTGCTCGGTGGCTCAAGCGATGGGCCGGATCCCGGGGACTCGAGCAGCGCTCCTCGCCCGTGAGTGAAAGGGGATTGGGTTTTGGGATAGTTGATTGTCCGTGACGCCACCCACGGTTGTGGTGATTAAGTGGACACCACCGCTGCTCCGTCTGGGGAGCCCGGGAGTGATGGTATGGAGCAGCCAGTTGTTGATTGCCCCTCCGTGGGTAGGGGTTTTGGTGCTCCCGGGGCCCAGTGATGGGGTTGGTATGGTGGACAGGCGGGTATGGGGCCTGTGGAGGTGCAGGGGCACAGGGGCAGCGCTGTGCCGCACGGCACGGAGGTACTCACTCAGCCAGTAAACACGACACAGTTCTCGGTAAACAAACGGCTGGTTGGAAGGGTCCCTCGGACGGTTACGGTGCTGCGGTTCCCTGCAGTTAGCAGTGACGGTCTCTTCCCTGCACCTATGAAAAGTCTCTTGGTAGCGATGGGTTCCCACCGGTTACCCACTCCTCGGCTTCAATCTGGGCCGAAGGAGCTCTACTTTGCCCGCAGGCGCTGGCCCTGGGAAACTGGTGCCCTGGCAGTGGCGGTGTCTCCCCTTCACGGTCGGGCTGTTGCCTTCAATCGGGACTTGGTTGTTAGGAGACAGAGGTCCCCTTCACTGACGGATTTGGCAAATTATGGCGACTCCTAGCCTTGCCGGGATCCGAAAGGCCCCTGCCCTGGTGCTGACTGTTCTTCATATACTGCTCCAGTACCGCCGGGTCACCACCCGTCCGCGGTCCTTCCAGCAACCTCCAAACAGCCCCCCTGCAGACTATCACCGCCGTCTGCTGACCTTGCTGTCTCAGTCCGGGGCACACACCCGGACCAACTTCAGGCTTTACAACTGTCACTTTTCTGTCACTCTAACTCTCCACCTTTACCACTTCACTGTTTACTCCTTCACTACCCTAGCTGTTCTGCCTGGTTCTCCCGCCTCCAGGGCTGTGAACTCCTCGGTGGGCGGAGCCAACCGCCTGGCCCACCCCCTGGTGTGGACATCAGCCCCTGGAGGAAGGCAACAAGGATTTTAGGTTAGCTTAGATGTACCTGCCGGGAATGTGGGGTGCATGTGATGTTGTAACCTGTGACCCCTGGCTTGCCCAGGGCGTCACATTCCCCCTTAGCAAAACGCAGACCGTACTCGAGCTGCCCGTCCAACACCGGTTTTATTTTCCTTTTGTTTTTCTGTAAAATAGAAAAAAACGGTAATGTGGCGCCCTAGGACCTGGTCGCCACAGCAGCATTGCCCTCCCAAAGGGTTAATGCTGAGCCTGGAGGTAATTGGGAGATCCATTGGCCAGCAGGTTTAACACCCAACACAGTTCTCCCTCCGGCCAGCAGGGGGAGCTCTGAACCTGGAATTCCAGGGAGCCTTCCTCTACCTGACCAGAGGGAGGAAGTGGAGTCAGTCTGAAGGGAGTAGTGGAAGTGAACAGACGCAGAGTGAGCTGTCCTGTGAATCTGGGGCCTAGAGCTGGAGCAGCTTGGCCCAGAGAAGCAGGAATAGCGGAGAAGCACCAGAGAGAGGGTCTGCGCAGCCACCTACAGAAAGAAGGGACGTGCCATCGGTCCCAGCAGCAAAGAGGGCCATTGCTGGATTCAGAGAAGCAGGGTCCTATCATCACAGAGCAAAGTACAGGAGTAGGCCTCATACTCAGCTGGCCAGAAAGATCATCCCAAGTACTTCCAGGCCGACCGGATCCCCATCACCACCTGTAACGGTCTCCCAGGACTGGACTGTTCCCAGAGTAAAAGAGGAGAAGGTAAAGAGACTGTTGTTTGTGCCTGGTTCTTTCCTCGCCTGTCGGCCCTGCACCGTGTTAGCCACACAACACCATAGACTTTCACGGGCACCAACTGTATCCCGGGGCATCGCTCCACCTGTGGGGAGCAGTACCATCATAGCTGCCATAACATCACCCCGGAGTTCTCCCATAGCAGCGGCGGCTTAATAGCCGCATACCACAGGTGGCGTCACGAACATTAACTTCAACTCATCAGCCACATATTCAACTGACACCCACCAGGGCCACGGAGCCGGGCCCAGCCACCACTGACTACCACCGGACTAGTCCGGCCCGGCACCGGGTGTCCCATAGCCCTGAGGTGGGCGAGTCAATTTTGGCGTCACGAACAGGATTTCGTGCCCGGTCACACCGGGTACTGTGCGCCTGAAGAATTGCGCTTTAAAGACTGTATTACTGCGTGTTTCACTGTTTGAAAACTGCCGCCGCCATTATCCTCACTGAGCGCAGGAAGAAGGGGGGCGTGCCTGATAAAGGGCGCGAAGGGAGCGCGCCATCAGAGCAGAGCGCTGTTAACCCCGCGCGACCCAGAAGGAAATTTGAAAAAGTGAACGGAGCCTGGTAAGGTTCACTAAGGGGGAGGAAGATGTCCGACGCAGAGGGAGGGCAGGTGGCTGCCATAGCCCGAGACGCCGCAGCACCCGCCGAAGCGATCCCGGTCGCCGTCGCCCCATCCCCCGCTGTAGCGCCGGTAATGCCGATCACCATGCCGTACATACCGGGCGCAGAATGGCTGCCGCAGTACTCCGGGGAGTCCCATACCTTGAGCGACTTCAGAGAAAGCCTGCACAGCTTGTTCCGGGTGTATCCGCTGACTGAGAGCCAGAAGGTGGGCATATTAATGGGACAGCTAGCCGGCGCAGCCCAGCGTGAAGTGAAGTCCTGGCCTGATACAGATAAAGGGACAGTAACCCAGATACTGGCCAAGCTAAAGAGTACTTTTGACACCCGCACCGCAGCAGAGATAAAGATGAGATTCTTTGGGTGCAAGCAGCGGCCCACAGACAGCATAAGGGACTATGCCTTAAACCTGCAGGAGGCCCTGAAAGCGGTTAAACAAGTGGACCCAGAGAGTGTACGTGAAGAACACAAACTCCTAACTGAGCAGTTCATAGAGGGGCTCCTGTCAGATGCCCACAGGACCCAGCTGCGTATCATGGTCCTGCAGAACCCTGCTCTGGACTTTGCAAAGTTTAAGGACCAGGCCATCCGGGTACTGAGAGAATCTACACCGAATGACCCAGTACCCCTCCGGCCTCTTGCTATCACGTACCCCGGGGTGGTGCCTGCAACACGAGCCACTGCAGGGGCTGAGGCGCAGTCCCTGGATAAGGATCCCACTGCAGAGCTCAGACAGCAGGTCCAAGATCTGACCAAGACTGTAGCTGCCCTTGCCAAGATCGTGCAGTCCCTACAAGTGACCCCACCGCCGGCAAGAATCGAGTTGGCCTCCAGCCCAGATGACGTCCCCTGGATGCGACAGAGGAAGGTTCCGCCGACCCGAGGCAGAGACACAGACCGGTATGATCCAACGGGACAACCGATCTGCCGCCGCTGCAGCCAGGCGGGCCACATTGCACGATACTGTCCTTTAAATGGGCCGAGCCTGGGGCCAGGAGCCGACCCCCAGGTGTAAGGAAGCCCGGCTCAACCCCCAGCCGCAGCAAGTATGTGGGAGGACGACCGGTCCTTCCTATTGTGCTGGATGGGATCCCTTTGAATGCCCTCCTGGATACTGGGTCCCAGGTAACAACCATCCCCTATAAACTGTACAAGAGATATTGGGCTGATTCAGACATTGACCATGGCCCAGATGATGATTTAACAATTGTGGCCAGTAATGGTCAGCCCTTACCTCAAATTGGGTATAAAGAAGTAACCATTAAAGTGGGGCGGGTAGAATTGCCGTGTCAGGGGATGATAATTGTAGATATTGATCGCAAAGAATCTGACCCGTTGGTAACCATTGGTACAAATGTGATAGAAAATTGTATTGCCGAAGTGATAATTTTGTTGCAACAGGCGTCTGAAACTGCCAGCTCCGGGCAGCAGCGTGCCCTACAGAGGGAGATCAGAGCCCTGATGAGGAGGCAGCAGGTAGAGCTGGCCGGAGGAGAAATTGGCAGTGTGAGGGTAAGTGACCCCCTACCCATTGCAATACCCCCAAGAAGTGAAATGTTGATATGGTGTCGGGCAGCAATAGGCCTCAAGGGTCAGGATTACCATGCCTTGGTAGAACCGGTGTATTCAGACAGTAGGCCTGGAGTCCTGATAGCCAGAGGGGTAGCAGACGTCCGCAAGGGGAGAGTGCCCATCCGTGTCCTGAATTGTGGGGAGGAGGAAGCCAAATTGCCCCGGTACGCCACTGTAGCAAAACTGTACACTGTCAGCAACAACACCATCAAAGCAGTGGAACCCTTGATCCCGTCCGACCAGGCGGAAGACAATGGCTCCAAGGGACAGCTGGAAGACTGGTGCCAAAAATTACATGTGGGCACCGACTCCACCCCCTCACACCAAAAGCATGGGGTTTACCGGGTGGTACAGGAGTATGAGCGGGTCTTCAGCAAACACCCCCTAGATTTTGGGCAGGTGAAAGGGGTTAAACATCAAATCCCCACGGGTGATCATCCTCCCGTTAAAGAGAGATACCGCCCTGTACCCCCCGCACAGTATCAGCGTGCCAAAGAAATGTTACGGGAAATGAAGGAGGCTGGGGTTATCAGAGATAGTTGTAGCCCCTGGGCAGCTCCACTAGTGCTCGTAAAGAAAAAGGATGGTACAATGAGAATGTGTGTAGATTACAGGCAAATTAACCGCATTACACATAAAGATGCTTATCCCCTACCCAGAATAGAGGAGTCACTAACAGCCTTAAAGTCAGCTAACTATTTCTCCACCTTGGATCTCACCAGTGGGTATTGGCAGGTTCCCGTGGCAGAGGCGGACAAGGAGAAGACTGCATTCACGACGCCAATGGGCCTCTGCGAGTTCAACTGCATGCCATTCGGGCTCTGCAACGCCCCAGGGACATTCCAACGGTTGATGGAGTGCTGCTTGGGCCACCACAACTTCGAAACCGTGCTGTTGTACCTGGATGACGTCATAGTCTACTCCAAGACTTATGAAGACCACCTGAAGCACTTAGCAGAAGTGTTCGAGTCTTTGTCAAAATATGGCCTGAAGATCAAGCCGTCCAAATGTCACCTCTTGAAGCCAAAGGTACAGTACCTGGGTCATGTGGTCAGCGCAGAAGGTGTGGCACCTGATCCGGAGAAAGTCACCGTAATCAAGGACTGGCCAAGACCCACCACGGTAAAGGAGGTGCGGCAGTTCCTTGGGCTGGTGGGCTACTACCGAAGGTTCATTGATGGTTTCACCAAGATAGCAGCGCCCCTTCAAGATCTCCTGGTGGGCCAGCCAAAGCAGGCTAAGAAGCAGAGCCCTCCATTTGAATGGAGCAGCCAACTAGAAACCTCCTTTGTCCAGCTGAAAGGGGCTCTCACGGGAGAAGAAATTCTGGCCTACCCTGACTACAGCCAGCCGTTTGTACTGTATACAGATGCCAGCAACGTGGGCCTGGGAGCCGTTTTGTCCCAGGTGCAGGGAGGCAGAGAGAAGGTGATAGCGTACGCCAGTAGGAAGCTTCGGCCCACAGAAAGGAATCCAGAAAATTACAGTTCCTTCAAGCTGGAGTTCCTCGCTATTGTTTGGGCAGTGACTGAACGCTTCAAACACTATCTGGCGTCGGCCAAGTTCACCATCTTCACGGACAACAATCCGTTGACACACCTGGCAACAGCCAAGTTAGGGGCGTTGGAACAGCGATGGATGGCCCGGCTGTCTAACTTTGACTTTACCATCAAGTACCGGGCTGGCAAGAAGAATAACAATGCTGATGCGCTGTCCAGAATGCCTCACTTACCCGAATCTGGAGAAGACCTGGATGAACTCGAAGAGATAGAGTTACCGGCTTTCCATCATCAGGGCGTTTCCCAGTGTGAGCATGCTGTGGGAGTGAAGCGCTCGAGCCAGCACGAGGTCCCGGTTAACCCATTACTCCACCATAATTGGGAAGAGACACAGAACGGTGACCCGGCGGTGCGATTGGTCAAAGAAAAGCTAGCACAAGCTGAGACTCATCTTGGTCCAGATGCTCCAGAAGAAGCCCAGCAGTTGTGGAAAGAGAGGGGACGACTGTTCACCTACCAAGGCAAGCTCTGCAAGAGATACGTCAACTGGCGAACAAATGAACTTGTCTGGCAGATCGTGGTTCCGCAGAGGGATGCTCCAATGGTCCTAGCAGCTTATCATGATAACGCAGGCCACTTTGGGTGGAAGAAGTTGGAGGCCCTACTCCGTGATCGGTTCTATTGGGTGCACATGAGAAAGATGATCGAGAAGTGGTGCCGAGACTGTGGCCCGTGTAACCTGAGGCGGAAGGATGATGCCAGCCAAAGGTCTCCCCTACAGCCAATTGTTACGAAGCAGCCCCTGGAGTTGGTGGCCCTGGACCACGTGAAGTTAACACCAAGCCGGTCAGGCTATGTGTACGCCCTCACAATTGTGGACCATTACTCTCGTTTCCTGGTAGTAGTGCCTGTGAAGGACCAGACAGCCAGAACAGCAGCTAAAGCGTTCCAGGCATCCTTTTGCCGGCCTCACGGTTATCCGGAAAGGGTACTGACCGATCAAGGTCCTGCGTTCGAGGCGGAGGTGTTCCAAGAGTTTTGTAACATGTACGGTTGTAAGAAAATCAGAACAACACCGTACCACCCCCAAACCAATGGACTGTGCGAGAAAATGAACCATGTGGTTATTGATATGCTGAAGACTCTACCTCTGGAAGAAAGGAACCAATGGCCAGAGAAGCTGCCAGATCTGGTCGACCTGTACAACCATATCCCAGTAAATTCGACCAACTGCAGCCCCGCTTACCTGATGCGAGCCAGACCTGGCAGGTTGCCTGTAGACTTTGAGATGGGGACTGTGTCGCCTGAGGCGGTTCAAGAAATAGAGGATTGGGATACAGAACGGCAGCAGCAGTACCGTAAGGTCCAGGAATGCGTAGAGAGGAGCCTGTCTCAAGCCAGAACAAGACAAGAGCAGCAGTACAATCAAACGGCCCCAGCAACTCCCTTAGCACCTGGAGAACAAGTCCTCAAGAAGAAGCGGAGGACGCATAAATTGGATGATCAGTGGGAGAACGAGCCCTACACCATTATCCCCTCCAACTTTGACAACAGTAAGGTGTGCCTCATAAGCAAGGACGAAGGCAAGACTTGTCAAGCAATATCCAGAGACCGCCTGAAGACGTGCCCTGAGCGGTGCAAAGTTCAAAGGGAAGTGGAGGAAGTTCGAGAAGAAGGGGAAGAGATGATACAAACGATCCTCGGCAAATTCCCCAAGACTTGGACCCGCATAAATGGTGCCGTAGTGGTACCGGTCCTGACGTTCCCACAGTTGGTCGAGCCAGAAACAGAACAGGTTCCGGATCCACCCAAAGAACCGTCCGCCCCGACACGCGGTGACACGCCAGCAGTGGAACAGGAGGATCAACCCCCTGTCAGTGGTGAACCTGTCATACCCTTGGCGACTCCTAGACCACATAGGCAATCATCATGCATACCTATTGGGGTTAGGCCTACCGGTAGTGCTGAGATAGGAGACACACTAAGTAGTCAGGGACAAACACCAGAGCTACGCAGGTCTCAACGCAGCACTCGGGGACAACCCCCTCTAAGGTATAGGGAATCAACTATATAAAGAAAGAGTATTTATTAGAATGTAAATAGTTATGTGAAAAGTCTGTAATGTCGTGTACAAAATGTTTTTTTTTTGTGATTGCGAAAATGGACAATTGGGCCACTGGACTATGGGTGGCCAACACCTAAATTGTTTATAGTTAGCACCAGTGTGCTCAACACCCCTGAAGAAAAACCCGTCCGGCGTGCATAGAGTGGGGTCATCAATGCTCTGACGCACGCCCAGAGCCTACGTTGGGGGTTTGATCGCGGCGGGTCCCCCATGGAGCAGTGTAATGGACACCCGGCAGGGAGCCACACTGGACTCTTATAGTACTGTTTGAAGTTGTAACGTTAAAAATAATGTGCCTCCCATATTGGGATGAAATGTATGACATGTTATGTTTTGTTTCCACAGTCCGGGAGTACTGAATTTAACTAAGGGGGAGTGTGGCGCCCTAGGACCTGGTCGCCACAGCAGCATTGCCCTCCCAAAGGGTTAATGCTGAGCCTGGAGGTAATTGGGAGATCCATTGGCCAGCAGGTTTAACACCCAACACAGTTCTCCCTCCGGCCAGCAGGGGGAGCTCTGAACCTGGAATTCCAGGGAGCCTTCCTCTACCTGACCAGAGGGAGGAAGTGGAGTCAGTCTGAAGGGAGTAGTGGAAGTGAACAGACGCAGAGTGAGCTGTCCTGTGAATCTGGGGCCTAGAGCTGGAGCAGCTTGGCCCAGAGAAGCAGGAATAGCTGAGAGGCAGCAGAGAGACTCAGACATCGGAGTCTGTGGTTGCCAGGGTATAAAATCCGTCCCTGGTAGCCGAGTCCGAAGGGCAGGAGAGCTGCAAGCCCCTGGCCCAGAAACATCCAAGGTACAGCTGCAGCATCAGGGCCCGGTGTGGACTCCAGCGGAGAAGCACCAGAGAGAGGGTCTGCGCAGCCACCTACAGAAAGAAGGGACGTGCCATCGGTCCCAGCAGCAAAGAGGGCCATTGCTGGATTCAGAGAAGCAGGGTCCTATCATCACAGAGCAAAGTACAGGAGTAGGCCTCATACTCAGCTGGCCAGAAAGATCATCCCAAGTACTTCCAGGCCGACCGGATCCCCATCACCACCTGTAACGGTCTCCCAGGACTGGACTGTTCCCAGAGTAAAAGAGGAGAAGGTAAAGAGACTGTTGTTTGTGCCTGGTTCTTTCCTCGCCTGTCGGCCCTGCACCGTGTTAGCCACACAACACCATAGACTTTCACGGGCACCAACTGTATCCCGGGGCATCGCTCCACCTGTGGGGAGCAGTACCATCATAGCTGCCATAACATCACCCCGGAGTTCTCCCATAGCAGCGGCGGCTTAATAGCCGCATACCACAGGTGGCGTCACGAACATTAACTTCAACTCATCAGCCACATATTCAACTGACACCCACCAGGGCCACGGAGCCGGGCCCAGCCACCACTGACTACCACCGGACTAGTCCGGCCCGGCACCGGGTGTCCCATAGCCCTGAGGTGGGCGAGTCAGTAACATATATACAATTTATGGCATCATCCCACATCGGGAGGTTCAGTTCTTAAACGTTGCAAACATTAAAACGGTTAACGGTTACGGTCTCCGCTCTCTCCCACCCAAGTAACCTGGCCCTGATGCTGCCCCTAAAGCCCAGGCAGCACCCCTTGACCCCAGTCCTGAACCAGTTACCCGAGCGGGATCTGTCCTTCCCCTCCAGAGGGTAGCCACCGGTTCCTGTGGTGGCTGGGCCCCAGCCTGCTCTGCTGTGGGCCCTCCCTCCAACCTGCCTCTCCGGAGGCGGTAAATGCGGAAACGGTAACGGTAACACAACTTATTTACAAGCCACTAGCGTCTGTGGTTGCCCTGCAAGTTCACGGGCTTGTCCATAGGAAGTTCTCTATGCATATTTTCCAAACGGTCCCCACGGGGACAACGGTGCCGGCAACGGCCGGTTTCAAAATCACGGTTGCAGATAATCAGGTTACTGTTCGGTAATCATTTTCATTTTTAAACACTGGTGGTCCCAATGGGGACAACTTTTAGGCGGAGGACCGCCGGCTTAGCAGTCCATCCTCAATCACGGGGCTCTAGTGCCACCTTCACATGGTGCACCGCTGTGGACCCCGATGGTAGCTCGCTGCGGGTGATCTTCCTCCATATTCATGCGGGCATGCACATCCGCTCTACACCCCTCTCGGGCATCGATCTCCCTGCGCAGCTGCCGTTGCCGCCGCTCCCAGCCGGGAGCACTTTCTGTTTGCTCCGGTTCAGCGTGTACGGGGGACGGACCCAGCCAGAGTCCCTCCGTGTCGACTACCACCGGCACCTTCAGTAATGAGGGACCCCGCTGTGACGTGGCCTGCTCTGCCGCTTGGCAGCTACATCCCCCCCGTGCCTCAGCCGAGGCCTGGTGCCTGGCAGCGGTCAACGTGACTTGCGGTGTTGGCGTTTGATCGAGGATCGCCTCCGCTGCGGCCGAGCGGACTGCCGGGGCCGTCATCATCTCCGTTGCGGCTGGGATGGAAGCCGGGACGGGTGCCAGGGCAGTGGCAAAGGCAAGGCCCAGGGGCCGCAGGTCTGGGCCCTCTCCCACAGACGCTGCGGGCTCCGCTACCGGTGGCAGGGGTAACGGGTCGGTCGGGGCGCTGGCCGCAGGCATGGGCAGTGAGGGAGGTAGCGTGGTGGACGGCAGCAGGCCTGGCCCCTCAGCCGTATCGACCGATCCCTCGGGGACATAGGGGCGTGGGTCGCTTACCCGCTCCTCTGAGACCACCTCCACTTCGGATGCCCAAACGGTTGCGGCCAGGCCCTTCATCTCCGACGTCCACTTCGCCAGCATGAAGTGGACTTGGGCCTGGAGCTTCTGGCACATCTTGCTTCTGGATCCAGGAACGTGTTTCAGCAGAGTCCTGGCGTCCCTGCACGCTACAGCGCTAGTTACATGCGGCTGCGACCACCGCTCCTCCAGCGGCTCCGTCGGGCGCAGACATCTTGTTTCCGTCCCCCTTAGCCTCTTTCCGGCCCCTCCTCTATCGGGACGGGGTTTTTGCCTTTGCGCCTCTACTACTCGAGAAGACGCTCGAGCGGGAACTTTTCGCGCCAAAGATGGCGACTTCTGAAATTTTCCGGCCGGATACCTCCGGCGGTCACAAGGCGCACCTCTACCCAACGGCAGAGCGGTAAGATCCTGTTCGTGACGCCAAGTTGCCGCGGGCGGAGGAGGGGACGCCATGCTCTCCCACTGTTCGGGTCCGGCTGCCGCTGCGGTTTGCTGCTGCTGCTGCTCGGTGGCTCAAGCGATGGGCCGGATCCCGGGGACTCGAGCGGCGCTCCTCACCCGTGAGTGAAAGGGGATTGGGTTTTGGGATAGTTTATTGTCCGTGACGCCACCCACGGTTGTGGTGATTAAGTGGACACCACCGCTGCTCCGTCTGGGGAGCCCGGGAGTGATGGTATGGAGCAGCCAGTTGTTGATTTGCCCCTCCGTGGGTAGGGGTTTTGGTGCTCCCGGGGCCCAGTGATGGGGTTGGTATGGTGGACAGGCGGGTATGGGGCCTGTGGAGGTGCAGGGGCGCAGGGGCAGCGCTGTGCCACACGGCACGGAGGTACTCACTCAGCCAGTAAACACGACACAGTTCTCGGTAAACAAACGGCTGGTTGGAAGGGTCCCTCGGACGGTTACGGTGCTGCGGTTCCCTGCAGTTAGCGGTGACGGTCTCTTCCCTGCACCTATGTAAAGTCTCTTGGTAGCGATGGGTCCCCACCGGTTACCCACTCCTCGGCTTCAATCTGGGCCGAAGGAGCCCTACTTTGCATGCAGGCGCTGGCCCTGGGAAACTGGTGCCCTGGCAGTGGCGGTGTCTCCCCTTCACGGTCGGGCTGTTGCCTTCAATCGGGACTTGGTTGTTAGGAGACAGAGGTCCCCTTCACTGACGGATTTGGCAAATTATGGCGACTCCTAGCCTTGCCGGGATCCGAAAGGCCCCTGCCCTGGTGCTGACTGTTCTTCGTATACTGCTCCAGTACCGCCGGGTCACCACCCGTCCGCGGTCCTTCCAGCAACCTCCAAACAGTCCCCCTGCAGACTATCACCGCCGTCTGCTGACCTTGCTGTCTCAGTCCGGGGCACACACCCGGACCAACTTCAGGCTTTACAACTGTCACTTTTCTGTCACTCTAACTCTCCACCTTTACCACTTCACTGTTTACTCCTTCACTACCCTAGCTGTTCTGCCTGGTTCTCCCGCCTCCAGGGCTGTGATCTCCTCGGTGGGCGGAGCCAACCGCCTGGCCCACCCCCTGGTGTGGACATCAGCCCCTGGAGGAAGGCAACAAGGATTTTAGGTTAGCTTAGATGTACCTGCCGGGAATGTGGGGTGCATGTGATGTTGTGACCTGTGACCCCTGGCTTGCCCAGGGCGTCACAATGCCAATCTACTGTATACATTGGAGTCAACCACTTAAAATATACATCCATGTATATATCTAATTAAATATTTCCATAGTTTGAAAAAACACTTAGGCCTATTAAGTTCAACCTTTCATCACCAGTTATACCTTATCTATTGCTAGATTATTTACAACCCACAATGCCATTAGCAGTGAGAAAAGCATCTAGCCTTTCTGTAACTGCTGTTATAATATATGCCATTAATAGGTGTCGCGGTAGGATATTCCACAGTCTGATTGCTCTAAATGTAAAAAACCCTTTCCTATTTAGATACCGTAATCCCCTTTCCTCCACATGTAATGAATGTACTTTAGTCATTTTTAAGGACCTTGGAATGAATAAATCTTGTCACAGTTGTTTGTGGTGACCACGTGTAATTATATATGTAAATATATATGTAATATGTAAATGATATTGCCTCTGTAGCCTCTTTTTTTCCTACGGCCCTATTTACACAACATATCTGCAGTGTGTCTGGGGATTCCGCCTGACTCCCTGTATAAATGAGAGAAAATGTAGTGCGAGCAGAACCTAAGCTGCACAGATAAAAAATTTCAAACTTCTCATTAAAAGCTGGACATTCCATTGCATTTAATAATTTTGCTTCCCCCTTTTAAACCGACTCTCAAGTTTACGATATTTTTTTTAAAATGTGGAGTCTGTATTCAAGATGTAGCCTTTTAAAGGGAACCTGTTAGGGAACCAGAACCATGAGTAGGTCTGGGTGCATATTGCTAATCCCTGTTAACTGTCCCTGTATGTAGTAGCATAGATGAAGAGATCTTTAGAAAAAGTATTTCTAAAGATCCTTTATGATATGCTAATGAGGTTAGGGACTAGTCCCAAAGGCGTTATATACCCTGACTAGTCCGCCCTCTTATAATGTTAGTACGCCCACAGGGGTGTGCTAACATGCTATTCAATGCAACAACACCAGCGGTAACGCGTGTACCTGTGTCCGATGGGACCGCTGATCTGAATGCCTGGCACTTCCGGTCATGCTTAATGTAAAGCCGGGTGTACGTGTCCCAGCTTCATAGAGGTCTACTGCACATGGCCGGAAGTGCCCGCCATTCAGATCAGCCGTCACAGCGAAAACAGTTACGAGCATCACCGCTGGTGATGCTGTATTTAATAGCATGTCACTCCCCTGTGGGCATGTATACTGTGCCCCAATATTTTGTCTCCCGATATTTCTGTGCACCAATATTTTTGTGCCCCCATATACTGTGCTCTGAGCTCTGAGAGGAGAAACTACCGAAACACAAGGCTGACAAGAGAAACTGCCGGGAGCAGAGGTCCGAGGTGACATGTGGCGAAGAGGAGGGTTCTGCAGCCTGAACCCAGCACTGCACTACAGATGTCTTGCCATGATGACCGCTCCCAGCTTCATGCGCTTACTTCAGACCCCCAACGCCAGTAGCCTCTCCTGTCAGCCTACTGTCTTGGTTGTTCCTCCTATCAGTGATCAGAGCAGTGAGAAGGAGCTGCTGGTGAGCACACACAGAGAGGAGCGGAGGCCCGAGGTGAGCATACATGCAGGGGGAGGGTGCGGTCAGGGCCGGCGTTCGCACATGGCACACCTGGGCAAATGCCGGGGGCCTTGACAGCCTGGGGGACCCACTCACCATCTTCAGTCTTGCGGACCCGGGTCTGAGTTCCGGGGACCGCAATGCTTGGGCTTGCAGCCACGCTATCCTGGATAGTGCAGTTGCAGGCCCTTTAAGCCACACTGACACACACGATTCATTGCTGAATGCTCCGTACTCCTCCTGCATTGAAATTCATCTGTGGACGGTGCTACCGCATGTGTGATCCAGTCTTACAGATGAAGAGGAGCCGAGCTCCAGCCAGTGTCCCCCAGCACACTAAGCACAGCGTTTGTCATCTGACGCTGTATGGGGCCCCCCTCCACGTGAGCTGTATGTTTTACCCCCCCGATCTGTATGGTGCTCACCCTCCTTAGCTGTATGTGCCCCTCCCCCCCTCGAGTTGTATGGGTCCTCACTCCTGAGTTGTTTGTGCCCCCCCTCTTGATCTGCATGGGCCCCCACTCCTGAGCTGTATGTTCCACCCCCTAATCTGTATGCCCCCCTCCTGAGCTGTATGTTCCAGCCCCCCAATCTGTATGCCCCCCCATGAGCTGTATGTTTCACCCCTCAAGCTGTATGGGGTCCCCCCTTCCTGAGCTGCATGTTGCACCTTCCATGATCTGTATGGGCCCCCCCTTCGCCTGAGTTGTTGTTCCACACCCCCAGATCTTTATGGGTCCCCACTCCTGAGTTGTATGGGCCCCCACTCCTGAGCTGTATGGGTTACCACTCCTGAGTTGTATGGGCCCTCACTCCTGAGCTGTATGGGCCCTCTCAGAGCAGTAGGTGCCCCCCATGAGCTGTATTGGACCCCAAGAGCCATATGTGCTGCCACCCCAGAGCCGTATGTACAGCCCCACAGAGCCGTATGCGCAGCCACCCCAGAGTCGTATGTGCTGCCACCCCAGAGCCATATGTGCGGCTCCACGAAGCTCTATGCCACCCACCCCAGTAATGTGTATGCCCCCCAGAGTTGTACACTACCCCAGTAATATCTATGTCCCCCAGTAATATGTATGCACCTCAGTAACATGTATGCCCCCCAGTAATGTCTATGCCCCCAGCCCCTCCTGTCATTTATATACGGTAGCCCCCAGCCCCTCCTGTGATGTATATGTGATGCACAGGGTTATGGGGTACTCGGTCCCGGGCAGTGTATATCTGTGGAATGTCACTTTGGTGGCCGTTGACCGATTCCATGCCCTGGGCCCGTTTTGTAAAGGGGAATATTTACAGGGGATTAGAATAGTGTTCATACGTGACACCACTTGCGGTGTTGTGGCTATGTAGATAAAGCCGCCGCTGCACAATGTCCACTACTGGGGCTTGTGTTAATGGCAGCCTGGATGTTAGACCCTCCGCAAGCAGGGCCAAGCCCCAGAAGGTAGGTGAAGTGACGTAAGAAGGTAGTCCACACAAGGGCTTCAGTGCAACTGGTTCTTTACTCATTTCTGGTGGTAACTGGTCACCCGAGGCCAGCTGGTTTCACCTTCAGGTCCCCTTTGTCCCAGTGCCAGTGTAGTAATCTGGTACCTTCACCCCTGCACCTGTCTCTGGTTGGTGGCTCCCCGTGGCGTAGAGAGGTTTTTCCACTGCTGTCCGTATGATGGTAGCATGAACCCTGTGGGGATGGAGTGTCTAGTCTTGTCCCAGGTTCTCCCTTTACTACTTAGTCTCAGATTTTTAGGGTCACTGAGGTCCTTGATGGTCCCCTCACTGTGAAGGTGTTATCAGGCCTGCCTGGAGCTTCTGCCTGACCTAGGGTCCTGTACCCCGTTGGGGCATAGTTCCAGGAGTACTCCACTGTACTCCACCGGCAACTACCCTCCTGGGCACCAGGTTACTGTTCACTCCAAGTCAGTGCGTCTCCTCACGTCCACCTCCACTGCTCTTCTCCGACTCACTACTCTAACTGACTGTCCACTGTCTGCCCCTTCCACCTGGTCAACTAGTGGACTGGACTGGCTCCACCTCTAGGCGACCAGCCATTGGTCCGACCCTAGCTTTGTACCGTTCTATGTGGGAATTTTGGGGAAAAACTGAAGTGTTTGTGTGTGACCAGCACTGGTCTACCGTGGCCCTAGGGGTAGGCACTGCATCCTGGTGGGGATGCAGAACCTTGTACCTCCCTGATGGCTTCAGGGGCACCACATTCCCCCTTGGTTAATTCCAGCATGTCCTCGGGCTGCAAGTGATACAGGTACATTTTTTATTTTTCATGACAACATAACATAAACAGGTCTTCCTACACAGGGGAGGTTCAAGCTTTTAACGTTGCATTAACTGGAGTACCCCTCCCTGCACCCACCACCCAAAGATCCTGGTCCCAGAACCCTCTAAGGAGGCAGATCACCAGTCCCTTTGGTGACCAAGACTGGGCCATCGCTGTCCCCGACCTTTCCTCCAACCTTCCTCTTCTTGGTGGCGGTGCTCAAACAGGGTCCACTGGTTGGGTGTACTCTGGTGATGCACAACTGGTGCAACTTTTTACAAGGTAAGAGTTTTTGGCTGCTGCCAGTCCTGCAGCCTGGATTCATTTTTATATCAAACATGAAAACTGGTAAACTTTTTCTTCAATTGTACATTTTTCAAAACACTCATTAAGCAGGTTAAATTAAAATTTTCAGCACACAACATTAACTGGAAAAGTCAAACAAACAACTAGTAGCGCAACAGGTCATAGCTACCAGGGTTTTGGAAAGGGGCCATCTGGTTCACTTGGCCGCCTCATGGCAGCTGGGGGACTGGTGCTGAAATGGGAGTGTGGGCTGGCTTTTCCGCTGATGCATAGGGCTGTATCTGAGAACCAACCTCACGCCAGGCCGGGAACGGGACAACAGCAGGCTTGTACACAGGTTCCTCTGGCTTGGGCGCCCAGATGTCGGATACCGTGTACCTCGTCAGCACAACACGGAGGAACTCTCCTCCTGCACGCAGTATCCACTCCGACTTCGGAATCAGGTCTGTAGTATGCCTTGCAGCGATTGGGCACAGTGCCTGGGGATGTTCGTGAGCGATGACAGTGGTCTCCTCCATGACTTCTGATGACGTCGTAGCCTCGGCTGTCGTCACTGGATCAGGTGATGAAGCTTGCTCCTTCTCCAGCGGAGAAGGTGATGCGACCGCTTCTAGTCCGACCAGGTAAGCTGGTGCCACTTTGGCCCTCTCCAGCAGAGAAGGTGATGCGACCGCTTCAGGTCTCGCTGGCTCTGGCGGTGATGCGGCCTGGTCGGGGATGGATCTTGGTTTCTGGGTCGGTGCAGCCTGGTCAGGCGGCGCTCCTCTCTCTTGGGCCCGTATGGCTGCCACCACTTCCATCATCTCCGCCTTCCACTCCTCGACATGCTGCAGGTGTTCCGCATGCAGAGTCTAGCACAGCCGCTTAACCTCCGCCTCTAGCCTCTCCGCGGTCCAGGTCCCTGGGTGACCTGGTGCACTGGCACGATCCCCTGGTACAGACATGTTGCTTGTAACAGTGCTGGAGGCATTCTGTGGCAGGGCCTTCGGGCTCCCTGCTTCCAGTTTCGTTTTGCATTACGGATACTCCAAAAGGGTAGGGCTTTCTTTTCGCGCCTTTTTCTCTGCTGTGGCACAGTTACTTTTCACAGCAAAATGGTGGCGGTTTTTCAAGCACTAAAACACAGTCCATAAAACACAGTCTTTAAGGCACACGTCAGTCGGTTTGACCAGGTCCAGTTCAATCCTGTTCGTGACGCCAGGAAAAAGGGTTGTGACGCCCAGGGTTATGGGGTACTCGGTCCCGGGCAGTGTATATCTGGAGAATGTCACTTTGGTGGCCATTGAACGGTTCCGTGCCCTGGGCCTTTTTTGTAAATGGGAATATTTACAGAAGATTAGAATAATGTTCGCACGTGAGGCTGTACCGCCCCTGCAGCAGTCGAACCACTCGGATCCGGGAGTGATTGCTCGTTGGTCTCTGGACCCGGGGGCTAGGTGCCACTCTCCAAATGCAGAAGGGGGTATTTATGGGGGAGATATATATAGTTCGTGATGCCACCCGTGGTGTACGGTAACTGGGAATACTGCTGCTGCCGTTGGGAGTACCCAGGATGATGGAAGGGGGCAGCTAAGTGACGTGGCCCTCCACAGGTAGGGGATTACTCCAGGACTCAGGATGGTGGTGTGGGGGTGCAGGTGCAGTGCAGGCTCGCTGGTTGCAGGGATCAGTTGGTACTCACTCAGCAATAAAGCAGACGCTGACAATGTGACGCCCTGGGCAAGCCAGGGGTCACAGGTCACAACACCACACGCACCCCACATTCCCTGCAGGTACACCAGCTAACCTACAAATCCTTGTTGCCTTCCTCCAGGGGCTGGTGTTCACACCAGGGGGTGGAGCCAGGCGGTTGGTGTCCGCCCACCAAGGAGTTCACAGCTGTGGAGGCAGGAAGAACCAGGCAGTTAAGCTCAGGCAGAGCTTGAGTGAGGAACAGTTCAGTTTAGGAGGAGGAAGTGGAAGGAGTAACAACAGAGTGTAGCTCAGGAGGGAGCTAGAGTGAAGTGAAACAGCAGTGAAGTGACAGAAAGCCTGAAGTTGGTCTGTGGCTGTGTGCCCAGACGGAGTCAGCAAGGTCAGCAGACGGCGGTGAAGGTCTGCAGTGGGACTGTCTGGAGGTTGCTGGAAGGACCACGGAGGCTGTGTGCCCAGGGGTCTGGAGCAGTATACAAAGGGCAGTCAGCACCAGGGCAGGGGCCTTTCGGATCCCGGCAAGGCTTGGAGTCGCCGTAAATTGCCAAATCCGTTAGTGAAGGGGACGTCTGTCTCCCAACAAGCAAGTCCTGATTGACGGCAAAGGTCCAACCGCAACGGGGAAACACCGCCACCGCCAAGGCACCAGTTTCCCAGGGCCGGCGCCTGCGGGCAAAGTGTGGAGCTCCTCTAGCCCAGATTGTAGTCGGGGAGCGAGTAACCGGTGGGAATCCATCGCTACCAAATAGACATTTCAAAGGTGCAGGGAAGAGACCGTCACCGCTAACTGCAGGGAACCGCAGCACCGTGAACCGTCCGAGGGACCCGTCCAACCAGCCGTTTGTTTACCGAGAACTGTGTCGTGTTTACTGGCTGAGTGAGTACCTCAGTGCCGCAAGGCACAGCGCTGCCCCTGCGCCCCTGCACCTCACTGGGCCCTGGGATCACAACCCCTACCCACGGAGGGACAACACAACAACTGGCTGCTCCGCCTCACCATCCCCGGGACCCCCATATAGAGCAGCGGTGGTGTACACTCAATCACCACAACCGTGGGTGGCGTCACGGACAATAGACTTTATTTCCCAAAACACCAACCCTTTTTCACTCACGGGCGAGGAGTGCCGCTCGAGAAACCCCCGGGATCCGGCCTACAGCTCGAGCCACCACTGAGCAGCGGCCGCCGGACCCGAGCAGAAGGGGGTGAGCGTAGTGTGCTGACACCCTCCTCCCCGCCCGCGACAACTTGGCCTCACGAACAGGATCTTACCGCTCTGCCGTTGGATAGAGGTGCGCCTTGTTACCGCCGGAGGTATCCGGCAGAAAAATTTCAGAAGCCGCCATCTTTGACGCGAAAAGTTCCCGCTCGAGCGTCTTCTCGAGTAGCAGAGGCGCGAAGGCCAGAACTCCGCCCCGATAGGAGAGTGGCCGGAAAGAAGCTAAGGGGGACGCGATGGCGGCTAGCTGCATGTAGCCGCGGCTATAAAAGCAGGGACGCCAGGACCCTGCAGTCACTCCGTTCCTGGAAGAAAAAGCCATCATGTGGATGCCATCCCGAAACACCGTGGCCCCCGCGCCGGGAACCGCAGCGTGGGTGGAAATCCGGACCGCGCAGCTCCACCTAAGCCTGCAGGTCAAGATGCAGCTCCTCTTGGAGGAGTGGGAGACCGACATGGCGGACGTTATAGCCACCGTGCGGAGACGCGAGGAGGAAGCGGAGGAAGGGAGGGTGAGTGACCCACGCCCCTATGTCCCCGAGGGACCGGTCGCTGCGGCTGAGGGACCCGGTCCAAGCTCTCTCCCCCCGTTGCCTCCCTCGCCAACCGTCTCGGAGGCTGTGACCCCGCCACTAGGCCCGCTACCACCGCAACCGGTAGCGATACCCAGCCCGTCCGCCCCAGCGGACCGACCTGTAGCCGGAGCCCGTAGCAAACCGGAGGTGTTGCCATGGAAGGCTCCGAAGGTTGTACCAGAGAAGTCCCCGAGAAGTTTCCCGAGTCGGAGCCGATGACCCGCTCCGAGCCGAAGGCCAAGCCGCGGAAAGCCCCTATGCCCATCCCCCACACCTCGGCCGAGGTAGCGCCGGGTTGTTGCTGCAAGGCAGCGCCCAAGGCCAAGACACCGCGGGACACGCCGCCCAGATTCCTGACAGTGGGCAACGTCCAGGATGTCCCGCTGGGCCCGACCCGTGCGCCGGAGCTCGCTGCAGCGCCGTATTGGGATAGGGAGCCGGTACCGCTGGGCCTGGAGATCGCTGAAAGGGAACGGAAGAAGGCTGAGCTGGTGGCCCGAGCTATCCGAGAGAAGGAGAATCTCTGCCAGGCCACGTTCCGTGTCCGGGGTCCGCTGTATGAGGGGCAGGTGAGGCGGTTTGATGTCCGCCGGGGCTACGGGTTTATCTATGAACCGGGCCTGGAGGCCGAAGTGTTTGTAGCCCGGCGGGATGTGCATGCCCACCTGCCCGAGGAGCATCCCGGCCGCAACCTTATGCCGGGAGACATTGTACGGTACACCCGACACTGCGGAGAGAGGGGATGGTTTGCCCTGGATGTGAAACTACGGGGCAGCCAGGAGAGCAGAGTGAGCCCTGCACCCCCTCCCTCAGATGAAGCAGAAGGATCGGAGTAGGGCAGCGGAGCACCGTTGTCCAGTCCCCGTTGGGACCACCACAGTTTGTTTGTTTAAAAGTTTGTTTGAAAAATGATGAAAATTGATGATTACCGAACAGTCACCAGATTATCTTTGTGATTTGCAACCGGCCGGAGCCGGCACCATTGTCCCCGTGGGGACCGTTTAAAAAGTTTTGCATGGGAACTATCCATGGACAAGCCCGTGAACTTGCAGGGCAACCACAAACGTTAAGTGGCTTGTAAATATGTTGTTTGCCGTTACCGTTTCCGCAATGCCGCCTCCGGAGAGGCAGGTTGGAGGGAGGGCCCTCAGCAGAGCAGGCTGGGGCCCAGCCACCAAAGGAACCGGTGGCTACCCTCTGGAGGGGAAAGACAGATCCCGCTCGGGTACCGTGTGCTGGACTGTGGGTCAAGGGGTGCTGCCTGGGCTTTAGGGGCAGCATCAGGGCCAGGTTGCTTGGGTGGGAGAGAGCGGAAACCGTAACCGTAAACCGTTGCAACGTTTAAGAAATGTGCCTCCCGTTTTGGGAAGAGTTATTATTAAAAATGTATTTTACCGTTTACCATGTTATACCCTTTTATGCTTACAGAAAACAAAAAGGAAAATAAAACCGGTGTTGGACGGGCAGCCCGAGGACGGTCTGCGTTTTGCTAAGGGGGAATGTGACGCCCTGGGCAAGCCAGGGGTCACAGGTAACAACACCACACGCACCCCACATTCCCTGCAGGTACACCAGCTAACCTACAAATCCTTGTTGCCTTCCTCCAGGGGCTGGTGTTCACACCAGGGGGTGGAGCCAGGCGGTTGGTGTCCGCCCACCAAGGAGTTCACAGCTCTGGAGGCAGGAAGAACCAGGCAGTTAAGCTCAGGCAGAGCTTGAGTGAGGAACAGTTCAGTTTAGGAGGAGGAAGTGGAAGGAGTAACAACAGAGTGTAGCTCAGGAGGGAGCTAGAGTGAAGTGAAACAGCAGTGAAGTGACAGAAAGCCTGAAGTTGGTCTGTGGCTGTGTGCCCAGACGGAGTCAGCAAGGTCAGCAGACGGCGGTGAAGGTCTGCAGTGGGACTGTCTGGAGGTTGCTGGAAGGACCACGGAGGCTGTGTGCCCAGGGGTCTGGAGCAGTATACAAAGGGCAGTCAGCACCAGGGCAGGGGCCTTTCGGATCCCGGCAAGGCTTGGAGTCGCCGTAAATTGCCAAATCCGTTAGTGAAGGGGACGTCTGTCTCCCAACAAGCAAGTCCTGATTGACGGCAAAGGTCCAACCGCAACGGGGAAACACCGCCACCGCCAAGGCACCAGTTTCCCAGGGCCGGCGCCTGCGGGCAAAGTGTGGAGCTCCTCCGGCCCAGATTGTAGTTGGGGAGCGGGTAACCGGTGGGAATCCATCGCTACCAAATAGACATTTCAAAGGTGCAGGGAAGAGACCGTCACCGCTAACTGCAGGGAACCGCAGCACCGTGAACCGTCCGAGGGACCCGTCCAACCAGCCGTTTGTTTACCGAGAACTGTGTCGTGTTTACTGGCTGAGTGAGTACCTCAGTGCCGCAAGGCACAGCACTGCCCCTGCGCCCCTGCACCTCACTGGGCCCCGGGATCACCAACCCCTACCCACGGAGGGACAACACAACAACTGGCTGCTCCGCCTCACCATCTCCGGGACCCCCATATAGAGCAGCGGTGGTGTACACTCAATCACCACAACCGTGGGTGGCGTCACGGACAATAGACTTTATTTCCCAAAACACCAACCCTTTTTCACTCACGGGCGAGGAGTGCCGCTCGAGAAACCCCCGGGATCCGGCCTACAGCTCGAGCCACCACTGAGCAGCGGCCGCCGGACCCGAGCAGAAGGGGGTGAGCGTAGTGTGCTGACACCCTCCTCCCCGCCCGCGACAACAAGGTCAACCAAGTCTCTGACTGCCGCTGTCTCCTGAGGGGAGCTCGTCCGGGTCCCGTCCCCTGCAGCACTGCCTGGTGGTCTTGACCTGCCTCCTGGCACCGTAATTTAGAGTGTCCTTGGTGGCCCAGCAGCCTGAAGCTTTCCGGGCCCCGCTCCCCACTGTTGCTAAGTAGAGGAGCTTGCTTTCAGGGGCTCACGCTTGGCATTTTAGTGGGCTGCTTGTTTGGAAAGCCCTATCCCCCTCATTGCGCTAGTACCCCCCGATCTCTGAGCTGGTGAGACAAGTCCATAGAGGTCCTCTCCTCCGCAGGTTAATTTCCGGGTTGCCTGCAGCTTCTCCCCGACCTAGGGTCCGTGTACCCCGTCGTGCTTTCAGTCCCAGACCGGTGATTAGACCCAGGCTGCTGACCGTCCTCCAAGACAGGTCCCAGGCACCTAGCCTCAATCCCCTGCGACCGGGGGTCCGACTCCTTTAGGTCCAGACCACCATCTGCAACCTAGGATTCTTTTTCCCCCTGGGAGCTCTAACTCCCAGCTTCCTTAGAGCTCCTCACAACTTGAGGGTCAGCACTGTTCTTAACTGTCACCTTCCACCTCCCTGCCTGACTCCTAGGTTGGCGGCCCTATTCCGCTTAAGCAGTCCACTGGTGTGCCTTACAGGTGTGGTGCAAGGTGTCACTAGGATTTGTGAATGCTGGTGGAGTCAGTACTGCAGGTTAGGTTCCCAGAACCTTGGGGGTTTGAGCCCTGCACGGGGAGACAAAGATTGTGCAGAACCCTGTCACGACCTGACTAGTCCAGGGCGTCAGAAGACCACTTGCGGTGTTGTGGCTATGTAGATAGAGCCATCGCTGCACAATGTCCACTACTGGGGCTGGTGTTAATGTCAGCCTGGATGTTAGATCCTCCGCAAGCAGGGCCGGGCCCCAGAGGGTAGTTGAAGTGACGGGTGTCAGAAGAAGGTAGTCCACACAATGGGTTCAGTGCAACTGGTTCTTTACTAACTTTCTGGTGGTAACTGGTCACCCGAGGCTGGCTGGTTTCACCTTCAAGTCCCCTTTGTCCCAGTGCCAGTGTAGTAATCTGGTACCTTCTTCCCCTGCACCTGTGTTACGTCACCGCCGGAGTCTGCTCCAGCGACTTCTGCTCCGATTGCCAGGCGATGCTGTGTTCCTGCCATGGATAGTGCTGGTGATGGGAGAGGAGTCGATGCCAGCGGCACCGGTGGGCAGGCTCCGATCATCCACTGGGCCGGGTTATCTTGCGATCTGCAGTACCGCTGGCTGATTGTGGGTGGCGTGTGTCTTCCAGCTACAGTTGCCAGCGTTTAGCTACAGCCAATGGGAAGACACCACACCCTTCTTATTCCCCCTCCTGTCACATGACCACTGCCAGAGATAGTTCTGATTTCCTGGCTCCTGGTCCACCCTATTCTGTTTTGTGATTCCTGTGTGCTGATTTCTGCTTGTTTTCTGACTACCCTTCTGCCTGCTGTTTTTGTACCTCGCTGCCCGATCCGGATTTGACCTCTGCTCCGTTTTATGATTACGTCCTTGTCTGCCGATTCTGTCCCTGTTCTGCTATTCCTGGTGTGACCCTGCCTGACGACTACTCTCATCGGACTGCAGCCTTCTACAGGTAGTGATCTCCAGGGCCCTGTGTAATTCCAAATCCCTGTATAGGGGTTAAAGGGTTTCAGGGTTCTGGGGGTCCAGCATGATGAGTGGCTTCCCTCTAGTCTGTCCATTACATCCCCCCTGAGTCTGTTGATCCAGGCAAGCGTTACAACCTGTCTATGATTGGTGGGTCCCCGTGGTGTAGAGCAACTGGGGGTCCCCGTCTGGTGGAAAACTCCACCGTACTCCATGGGCAACTACCCTCCTGGGCACCAGGTTAATGTTCACTCCAAGTCAGTGCTCACGTCCACCTCCACTGCTCTTCTCCGACTCACTACTCTGACTGACTGTCCACTGTCTGCCCCTCTCACCTGGCAACTAGTGGACTGGACTGGCTCCACCTCTAGGCAGCCATCTATTGGTCCGACCCTAGCTTTGAACCACTCTATGGGGGATTGTTGGGGAAAAACTGGGATTTTGTGAAGTTTTTGTGTGTGACCGGCACTGGTCTTCTGGGGCCCTAGGGGGTAGGCCCTGCATCCTGGTGGGGATGCAGAACCTTGTAGCTTCCTGAAGGCTTTAGGGGCGCCACATACTGTATATACAGCAATGTCAGTGTGCACTGTATGCGGCCATATCTGTTAGTGACGGCCACCAATAAGCACAGCACAGCCACATGCCCAGGAGGAGCTGGATGAAGACAAATGGGGGAAGGAGGTTGCTGCCGGCATCTCCATATTAATAATATCTCTAATGTCTCTGTGTGTGTATGTACAGTATGATGTGTATCTATGAATGTCAGTGTATATGACTGTGTATATATTTATGTCTGTTTCTATGTATTTTTTGTGAATTTGTCTTTAAATATGTATGTGTACGTATCTGTGTATGTGCATGTGCATTGGGCCCACTGAGACACTTTTGCCCGGGCCCACAAAAATCTGGAGCCGGCCATGGGGTGCAGTGACTTCTATAGCACACCACCAGGATCAGCCTAAGATCACTGCCACAAAAACACGGCACCTTACTTTTACAGTATTCATTCCCTGGGAATCTTTCCACACTTTTCTCATGCTACAACAAAAAAAAATATTTTATTGGGATTTTATGTGAGCAAAGGGTACTTTACATGCTGTGACATTGCAGCGGGTGACACGTACGAGCAACCTTCAACAATCGCAAAAGTGGTAAAAATTGTTTGTTTTGGAGAGGTTATTCAAACATCAAATATCGTTGTTTGGGCACTAGCGAGGTTGTTCCTCGTTCCTGCGGCAGCACACATCGCTATGTGTGACACTGCAGCAACGAGGAACATCTCCTTACCTTTGTCCACCGGCAATAAGGAAGGAAGGAGGTGGGCGGGATGTTACGTCCCGCTCATCTCCGCCCCTCCGCTTCTATTGGGCGGCCACTTAGTGACATCGCTATGACGCCGAAAGAACCGCCCCCTTAGAAAGGAGGCGGTTCGCCGGTCACAGCGACGTCGCTAGGCAGGTAAGTATGTGTCACTGTTCTTAGCGATGTTGTGCACCACGGGCAGCGATGTGCCCGTGACGCACAAACGACGGGGGCGGGTACGCTTGCTAGCGATCTCACTAGCGAGATCGCAGAGTGTAAAGTACCCTATACTAACATTAAGAAGAAAGCATTTATGAAGTGTAAAGGAAATAGATTTTCTAATTATTTAAAAAATATAAGTATGAAATATGTGACATGCACTTGTATACAGCTACTCCAGTCATTACTACTGACAGAAGTTTTTCAGAGTATGTGTCTACCAGCTTTACACATCTAGAGGTTGAAGTTTATTCACATTCTTCTTTGCAAAATAGCTCTAGCACCGTGACATTGGATGAAGAGCATCTGGGAACAGGAATTTTCAAGTCTTGGGACAAAGTCTCAATGAGATTTAGGTTTGGCCTTTGACTAGGCCATTCAAGCACATGAATAAGCTTTTATCTTTTACCTAAACCATTAGATTGTAGCTTTGGCAGTATGTTTAGGGTTCTTGTTTTGCTAGAAGGTGAACCTACCCCCAAGTCTTTTGCAGTCTTGAGCAGGTTTTCCCCCAGAATTGGCCTATATTTAGCTCCATCCGTTTTCCCCATAAACTCTTCCCTGTCCCTGCTGAAGAAAAGCCTCCCCATAACATGATGCTGCCACCACCATGTTTGAAAGTGGGAATGCTGTTTTCAGGGTGATGTGCAGTGTTAGTTTTCCATTAGACATAGTGTAATTTACCCCAAAAAGTTCTACTTTGGTCTCTTCTGACCTGAACATCTTCTTCCAAATACCATATAGGGGACACAGCAAGAATATGAAAGAGTGGATTCAGGTCAGATGAGACCAAAGGAAAGGAAGATTGCTGTAATACCAAAATTGTCCATTTTTTGTTATTTTAGTGCTAAAAAATATATAGAAATTTGTGCATTTGCCATTTTCTGCAATAGTGCAGTAAGAAGGTTTTTTTTTTTTGCATGCTGAGTTGATGTTTATATTGAGACCGTAGAACTATGCTACAAATACTAAATATGTTATTATACCCTTATGATCGCTGGTGCCCATGTGCTCCTAGGCAGATCTGATATTGTATCTAGTCTGTTTGATAGGAATATTAGCAGAAAGAAAATGTTTCCTTTGTATGGTTCATTAAGCAGCTGAGTGAGTTAATTTTCTTGTTGTGCATAAAAACATCCAGCTTTATTAGAACTGTGTCGGTGGAGAAAATCTGGCCACGGAGGTGAACCAGTCTTAATCATGGCAGATATACTATTACTTTGTTCAGTATGTTAAGGGACATGAGCCATACTTTCAGGTGAGATTGTTAGGTGCCCATTTTTGTATGCTAATTTGTGGAATGCATGCTGATTATGGATTGCATCAGCCTCCTGCGGTGTACTAGTCTGCATCATTTGGAGAACAATTATACAGTCTAATTAAACTTGCGAACAATGAGAGAACAACCATGTTTATTCCCCCCATCTTGTTGGGCATAATGCTCTGAAATGGGAGCTGAGGGTTATAGAAAGAAGTCTGTTTCTGTCACTGTTGTGATTCTACTGGACTTCAGCCTAGCGGCCATAGTTCAAGCTTGTGGATTACAGAACTTCTTCACTACCCAACACTGAGTAAACAAATTTGTTTGGAGAACCCAGGTTAGAAAAATCTTGTCACCTGGCTACAAACCTCATTGTGTTTGTTCGGCTTCCTAAAGGCCCCGTCACACTAAGCAACATCGCTAGCAACATCGCTGGTAACGAACAACTTTTGTGACGTTGCTAGCGATGTTGCTGTGTGTGACATCCAGCAACAACCTGGCCCCTGCTGTGAGGTCGTTGGTTGTTGCTGAATGTCCTGGGCCATTTTTTAGTTGTTGCTGTCCTGCTGTGAAGCACAGATCGCTGTGTGTGACAGCGAGACAGCAACAACTAAATGTGCAGGCAGCAGGAGCCGGCTTCTGCAGAGGCTGGTAACTAATGTAAACATCGGGTAACCAAGAAGCCCTGTCCTTGGTTACCCGATATTTACCTTTGATACCAGCCTCCTCCACTCTCACTGTCAGTGCCGGCTCCTGCTCTGTGCACATGTAGCTGCAGCACACATCAGGTAATTAACCCGATGTGTGCTGTAACTAGGAGAGCAAGGAGCCAGCACTAAGCAGTGTGCGCGGCTCCCTGCTCTGTGCACATTTAGCTGCAGGACACATCAGGCAATTAACCCGATGTGTGCTGTAACTAGGAGAGCAAGGAGCCAGCGCTCAGTGTGCGCTGCTCCCTGCTCTGTGCACATTTAGCTGCAGCACACATCGGGTTAATTAACCTGATGTGTGCTGTAACTAGGAGACTGGGGGCTGGTCACTGGTTGCTGGTGAGCTCACCAGCAACTCGTGTAGCCACGCTCCAGCGATCCCTGCCAGGTCAGGTTGCTGGTGGGATCGCTGGAGCGTCGCAGTGTGACATCTCACCAGCAACCTCCTAGCAACTTACCAGCGATCCCTATCGTTGTTGGGATCGCTGGTAAGTTGCTTAGTGTGACTGGACCTTTAGCTTGCCGATATCTTTATCCAAATGTGGTATGCTGCTGGTTGGAGAATGACCCTTAATGCCTCAAAGTTGCAGGCTGAAAATCCACTGGGAGGGAGTATGGGTGGTAAATGAGTTGAGCTCCGGTCTGTGCAGTCTTTCTAAAGACAGCCAGGCCAGCAGAGGAGAGCCCCCCGATACTCGTTTCTTCACAAACAAGCACACATAATGTCCCAATTAATCTATGTATGGTTAAAACCTCTATAATAAGAACCCTATTGTTATTAGTTGCAGCATTTCATCCTTTAATTGGGGGTGTAAGGGCTAGTGTTTCTTTTTGCGGAGAATGCTGATGCAATGTAGGGAGATTTATAGGCCATGGAATGCTCCCCTGGGAATGTAAGTATACAAATAGCATATTCTCAGTCTAATGTGTATGGAGGCGCCAGCTGAGTGATCGTTGTGAGAGATGTTGATTGGGCATTTCCAATTTTGGATTGCTGATCGCATTGTTCTCCCTGAGATAATCCACTGGCTGTTGAGTCATTTGGCGGCTTTCTCATAGAGAACATAGGAGCGCTTGGCTGAACTAGCTTTCTTGTGCACTAAAAAGTGACTATACAATTTTCTTGTAGAGTCAACTTACCTGATGCCGTTTGTTTGCTTCCTTGATGCACTCTATGTTGAGACCAGCATTTTGGTCCTTCTGCTACCACGATTTCCACTGCAGTAGCATAGGAGTTGGGTTGGAAGTCTGAAGCGAAGATGACTTTTTTTTGTTAAGCAAACATGCAGTATATTACAAAAGTGAGTACACCCCTCACATTTTTGCATATTATATATTTTCATGGGATTACCCTGAGAATATGACATTTTGATAAAATGTAAAGTAGTTAGTGGATTGTATAACAGTGTAGATTTGGTGTGCCCTCTAAATAACACACAGCCATTAATGTCGAAACCTCTGGCAACAAAAGTGAGTAAACCCCTAAGTAAAAATAGGCAAATTGTGCCCAAAGTGTCAATATTTTGTGTGTCCACCATTATTTTCAATCACTGCCTTAACTCTCACTAGAGCTTCACAGAAGCCACTGGAATCCTCTTTGATTCCTACATGACTTCATCATACAGCTGGTGGATGTTAGAAACCTAGAGCTCCTCCACCTTCCATTTGAAGATGCCCCACAGATGCTTAATAGGTTTCAGCTCTTGAGACATGCTTGGCCAGTCCAGCACCTTTACTCTCAGTTTCTCTAGCAATGCATTGGTCATCTTGGAGGTGTGTTTGGGGGTGATATCATGTTACCCTAATTCATTTCCTTTACTGCCCTACGCCCCAGTTTTAGAACTGAGGGGATCATGCTCTGCTTAAGCATGTTACAGTACATGTTGACATTCATGGTTCTCTCAATGAACTGTAGCTCCCCAGAGGCAACAGCACTCATAAAGCCCCAAACTATGACACTCCCACCACCATGCGTGACTGTAGGCAAAATACACTTGTCTTTGTACTCCACACCTGGTTGACATCATACATGGTTGAAACCATCTAAACCAAATAAGTTTATCTTGGTCTCGACCCCCACCTGACCCAAATAGGTTTTTCTTGGTCTCATTGGACCCGAGGACATGGTGACCCCATGCAATAGCAATACAGTTAGGTCCAGAAATATTTGGACAGTGGCACAATTTTCGCGAGTTGGGCTCTGCATGCCACCACATTGGATTTGAACTGAAACCTCTACAACAGAATTCAAGTGCAGATTGTAACGTTTAATTTGAAGGTTTGAACAAAAATATCTGAAAGAAATTGTAGGAATTGTACATATTTCTTTACAAACACTCCACATTTTAGGAGGTCAAAAGTAATTGGACAAATAAACCAAACCCCCAAAAAATTTTTTAGTTTCAATATTTTGTTGCGAATTCTTTGGAGGCAATCACTGCCTTAAGTCTGGAACCCATGGACATCACCAAACGCTGGGTTTCCTCCTTCTTAATGCTTTGCCAGGTCTTTACAGCCGCAGCCTTCAGGTCTTGATTGTTTGTGGGTCTTTCCGTCTTCAGTCTGGATTTGAGCAAGTGAAATGCATGCTCAATTGGGTTAAGATCTGGTGATTGACTTGGCCATTGCAGAATGTTCCACTTTTTTGCACTCATGAACTCCTGGGTAGCTTTGGCTGTATGCTTGGGGTCATTGTCCATCTGTACTATGAAGCGCCGTCCGATCAACTTTGCGGCATTTGGCTGAATCTGGGCTGAAAGTATTTCCAGGTACACTTCAGAATTCATCCGGCTACTCTTGTCTGCTGTTATGTCATCAATAAACACAAGTGACCCAGTGCCATTGAAAGCCATGCATGCCCATGCCATCACGTTGCCTCCACCATGTTTTACAGAGGATGTGGTGTGCCTTGGATCATGTGCCGTTCCCTTTCTTCTCCAAACTTTTTTCTTCCCATCATTCTGGTACAGGTTGATCTTTGTCTCATCTGTCCATAAAATACTTTTCCAGAACTGAGCTGGCTTCATGAGGTGTTTTTCAGCAAATTTAACTCTGGCATGTCTATTTTTGGAATTGATGAATGGTTTGCATCTAGATGTGAACCCTTTGTATTTACTTTCATGGAGTCTTCTCTTTACTGTTGACTTAGAGACAGATACACCTACTTCACTGAGAGTGTTCTGGACTTCAGTTGATGTTGTGAACGGGTTCTTCTTCACCAAAGAAAGTATGCGGCGATCATCCACCACTGTTGTCATCCGTGGACGCCCAGGCCTTTTTGAGTTCCCAAGCTCACCAGTCAATTCCTTTTTTCTCAGAATGTACCCGACTGTTGATTTTGCTACTCCAAGCATGTCTGCTATCTCTCTGATGGATTTTTTTCTTTTTTTTCAGCCTCAGGATGTTTTGCTTCACCTCAATTGAGAGTTCCTTAGACCGCATGTTGTCTGGTCACAGCAACAGCTTCCAAATGCAAAACCACACACCTGTAATCAACCCCAGACCTTTTAACTACTTCATTGATTACAGGTTAACGAGGGAGATGCCTTCAGAGTTAATTGCAGCCCTTAGCGTCCCTTGTCCAATTACTTTTGGTCCCTTGAAAAAGAGGAGGCTATGCATTACAGAGCTATGATTCCTAAACCCTTTCTCCGATTTGGATGTGAAAACTCTCATATTGCAGCTGGGAGTGTGCACTTTCAGCCCATATTATATATATATAATTGTATTTCTGAACATGTTTTTGTAAACAGCTAAAATAACAAAACTTGTGTCACTGTCCAAATATTTCTGGACCTAACTGTATCTGGCTAGAAGAGTCTTTTCAGTGTTAACAGTTGAACGATAAGGGATCTGCAATGATACCCTCCAGCCATCAAGAGGTTCTTTTTTTTATAAGATAACCCCACTAATGAAAACATTATAAATAATTTAGAAAATCAATAGTACTGATAACATGGATGAGAATATAAATTAAAATGCAGATCAGAGAATTACTAGACTCACCATTTACTTATATCTCTTGGTGTGAAATAAGGTTAAGCGAAAGCGATTGTATAGGCAAGGGATGCAGTAATGAATGACTTAGGCCTTTCAGTAATGCTTTTCCTATTAATAACATGTGAAGAACAGCTCTACCTCACAATGACAACTAGTTAAAGTCCAATGAAAACTTCCTTTTCTAAAAGAGAGCAACACATTCAATGCCAGCACTAATATACAGTTTATATGCCCATTTCTAAATATTTAAATGTATGGAGCTATTTTTCAATTTCAGATTTCAAGATAAGCTATGGTGGAATCAACGAATAGAAAGTGGATTGCAGAAATGGACTAAACTCAACCTCAAACTCACCTGCAAAAACAACCCTTATATCTCAGATTCCTGTGAGAGAGCCATATAATTATACTATTCACAAATATTTTATTATTTTTCTAACCTGATATTTGGATGTATGACATGTGTACTGTATCCAGCACCATTATGAAAAAAGCAATGTTAAGAAATGCAATAAAACCATTAGTTCAGTCATTGGAATCCAAAGAGGAAAGCAATAAATTAATTTGTATATTTACCGCCATAAAATAATAATAAGAACAAATCTTAGATTAGCTTTGCACATTGGAAACATAAAGCTTGGAATGTCTTTTTTTTCATAGAAATTCTTTGATATTACTGACAACCTCTCTAAAATGATCCTGATTTCTCATAAACCCAACTGTACCAATATCACCACATCCTGTCATTATTCAATTGGTCCTGGATAGTGAGGGGCGGACTTGGACTGTAAAAGTCCGGATCCGCGCAGTTTCAAAGGTACCTGGGTGTCAGACCTGGGCCCGGGATTCCGGATGTTCGATCCGGATCCGGCACTCAAAAAAATAAAAAAAATAAATTGAAATGAAAGAAAATAAGAATGAAGCAAGCACTTCATACTTACCGAGGCTCCATCACAGCTGTACACTGCTCCTGCGGCATCTCCTTCACTTCCTGGGTTGTTCATGCATATGCATTACTTTCCTTGCCCACCGGCTGACCTAGAGTCTGTTATTGGTTGCAGTCAGACGCGCCCCCAGTCAGGCCTGTAACTATAGCCGGGGCACTGCCCCGGGGCCCCAACCACCCAAGGGGCCCAAAACTGATGGTAAAAAATTGTATTTTAATACTTTAATTTCTCTTAAAATACCCAGCTCCTATATTATTCAAGTTTAAAGTTAATAAAAATTACGAAAAGATTCATGAAAGTTTAAGCAAGCGTAAATGTTTTTTGTTCGTTTACTTTAAACGGGGAAACGCTATTTCGCTTAGTAACAGGAGCTCTATGGCAGACAGTAGACTGTTAGCTGATGTGGTGCTAGGCGGTGACTCAGCCAATAGTTTAGGCAGCGGTCACGACGCGACGTGCACTGACACTGAGGTCTTGTTTTGAGAGGAGACAGACAGTCTCAGCAGACACAAATATCTCTATGACAAATTGTGAGAAGCCCTGCCCCTCTCCAGTCTGCAAGTCTATACTGCTGTGAGGGGGAGGGAGGGGAGGAGGGGGAAGTCTCCATAATCAAACATTCCTCCCAGTCTGAGTTTAATCAGGTCATCAGAGGTCCTCTGAGGTCAGGTTAGCTGCAGTCACAGGTGGGGACCTCCAGCTGTTACCGCAGATAACCGGAATGATGTCACAGCTGATTCATTCTCTGGAACTCACAGAGGGCAATCATGCTCTATGGCGCTCACTGTGAGGTTCAGATGTAGCAGAGCTGAATTGCCGTGGAACCTCATGTGGATTATGTTGTCCCTCCTGAAAGGCAAATATAGAATTTCAGCTCCCCCACTGCAAAGTAGATCCCAGTTTCTCCTGCTGCTTGGACATTCAGGCGTAACTAACTGGTATCATAGAAGAAAAAAACTTGACAAAGGCTACACTTAGTAGCTAAAACACGTTGTCGTTGTCATATTTCTCCAACTGTGGAGTTTTGCCTGACCTTGCTGTAATGTTTTTTTAATGAATACCATGCGTCAATAATAATTGGAAACTTTACCTGCCTTAACAATCTTTCTCCAAAGTGCTGGACAAGCCTCTTTTTTCTTCTATGTTGGACCCCAGGAGTGTTTTTGAGTTAATAAAGTGGTGAAAGGGGGTGTTTTTTGTATTTTATTCGAGAAAGATTTTTTCGGTGTTTGTGTTTATGTACTTTCACTTACAGATTAGTGACGTGGGTGTCATAGATGCTGCCATCATTAATCATGGACTTAGTGACTGCTGTGGGCTGCCATTAACTCCTTATTACCCCGATTGCAATTACACCAGGACAGTCGGGAAGAGCGGGGAAAAGCATCGGGATTGTCACATCTAATGGATGCGACAATTCTGTGTGGCTGGACGCTGATATTTTTAGGCTGGACCGCCCCAGTCTCAGAATACCAGCCCTAGCTGTTGGGTATTGGGCTTTATCTTGGCTGGGTATCAAAATTGGGGGGAACTGCATGTCGTTTTTTTAAATTATTTATTTAAATAATTTAAAAAAAAGCCACATGCGGTTCCTCCTAGGCTGGAGTCACACTTGCGAGGGACTCTCACGAGTCTTGCATCGCAACACCCGGTACAGCCACACACGATCCTGACAGGAGTGAGACAGCTGCATGTATTTATATGCAGCTGCACGCTCGTGGCCGGGTGATGTACTGCGAGACTTGTGAGAGTTTCTTGCAAGTGTGACTCCGACCTTATTTTGATACACAGCCAAGATAAAGCCCCACAGCTGGCAGCTGCAGTCTATAACCGTGGGCTTTATCTGTGCTGGGTATCAGAATACGGGAGAGCCCTACGCCGATTGTTTAGCTTATTCATTTATTTTTATACCATGATACTGACCCGCAGACAGTTATACTGCTTTCCCCGCCCACCAGCCATCCTGTTGCCTGTGATTGGTTGCAGTCAGCTGACACACTGCGACTCAGGGTGGGGGTGCGTCTAACTGCAACCAATTACATACGCTGGTGGGTGGGGAAAGCAGTGAATATTCAATGAGGGTTAATTGTCTGCTATGGAAGGGAATGCGTAACCTGGAAGCAGCTTGCCGCCATGACGGATCTTTGGTGAGTACACCACGTGTGCTCCTACCCCCCTATCCCTTCTACCAACATTTTTAATCTACTGATTCTGGTCCCCATAGACTTATATGGGTACTGGAGACCGGACTGCTTTTTTTTAAAATTTAGCATGGACCAGCCAGTCCTGGTTATCTGCGAGTCCGCCCAGCTCTATTCCTGGATAAATTTATCTGGTGATTAAATTGGCAGATATTTTGCTTGCAGTTTTATATATACGTTATATTAATAATTTTCAACTATCTAACTATTATCAAGGCAATTTTGTGAAAGTATAAAAGAAGAATGTTAGGCAAGGCTGCAAAACTTCGAGGTGAGGTCAGGGATATATTGATATTGCCCTGCTGTATGTAATTCTATTCAGGAATGCTGGCAGGTACCATTGTGGCCTATAAGAATGTCCTGTGCCCAGCTTCCAAGATAACAGTAACATACTGACAGGCTGGGAGTTTAGCCAAAAACTAGGCAATTCTTTTCTTTAATATTAAACTGTCATTAAAGTAGATTTACAGTGAAAAATGAGTTAAGTTTAATTATAGAAAGATATATCTGTAGATGGATATAAAAAGTTTATGTACCACTATTAAAAAGCTAGGTTTGTGTCATGTAAAAAAATCATAACAAGAAAATTAACTTCAGATTTTCACCTACATGTTACCCATAGGGCGGCTTTGCACGTTGCAACATCGCACGTGCGATGTCGGTGGGGTCAAATCGAAAGTGACGCACATCCGGCGTCACTTTCGACATCGTTGTGTGTAAATCCTAGATGATACGATTAACGAGCGCAAAAGCGTCGTTATCGTATCATCGATGCAGGCTCCGACTTTTTCATAATTACGCTGCCGCGACAGGTACGATGCTGTTCCTCATTCTTGCGGCAGCACACATTGCTGAGTGTAAAGCCGCAGGAGCGAGGAACATCTCCTTACCTGCCGCCGGCGGCTATACGGAAGGAAGGAGGTGGGCGGAATGTTTACATCCTGCTCATCTCCGCCCCTCCGCCACTATTGGCCGCCTGCCGTGTGACGTCGCTATGATGCCGCACGACCCGCCCCCTTAGGAAGGAGGCGGGTCGCCGGCCAGAGCGACGGTCGCAGGGCAGGTGAGTGCATGTGAAGCTGGCGTAGCGATAATTTTCGCTACGCCAGCTATCACAAGATATCGTACCTGCGACGGGGGCGTGGACTATCGCGTGCGACATCGCAGCATCGGCTTGCGATGTCGCAACGTGCAAAGCCCGCCTTAATCTATACAATTCAATTGAAAAAAAATTAAATCAGTTTGGGTGGAAAATGAAAAATAAAAAAATCTTGTATTGTGGTTGCATAAATATGCACACCCTTAACCCCTTCACGACCAATGACGTACTGATATGTCATTGGTCATGTCGTGGTAATCACCACTGGGTGCTGTGGTGAGCTGGCGGTCATCCCTGCACATGTCTGCTGATTTGAACAGTAGACCTGTGGGGCTAACAGGTGCCCGGGTTGATTGCCACTTAGATTCAGCTGTCAAAATGTGACAGAGCGATTTAAATGGCCGCAACGGGGATCGCGCCATTCCTCGACACCATCGGTGGCTCCTTGACTTGATTACGAGGAGCTGATGGTTGCCATGGTAGTGAAGGGTCATGTGATGACCCCTATCGCTATCATGACGTAGTTCCTCTAAGAGCTGACAGAGCGGCTGTGCAGCTCTGATCAGCAGAAATGCATATGTGATCAGACCGCGGATCCATAAAGTACCCTAGGAGCACTAGTAAAATTATTAAAAAAATAAACATTTTTTAAAAATATAAAAAAATATAAAAACCTAAAAGTTCAAATCCCCCCCCATTCGTCCCATTGAAATTTAAACAATAAAAAAAATAATAAATATACACATATTTGGTATCACCACATTCAGAAACGCTCGATCTATCAAAATATAAAATCAATTAATCTGATTGGTACATGGCATAGCGTCCAAAAAATTCCAAATGCCAAAATTACATTTTTTTCGGTCGCCTCAACATTACATTAAATTGCGATGACAGGCGATCAAAAGGGAACATCTGCGCAAAAATGGTATCATTAAAAACATCAGCTCAAGACACAAAAAAAAAATGGTATCATTAAAAACATCAGCTCAAGACACAAAAAAAAGTCATCACTAAGCCCCAGATCCAGAAAAATAAAAACGCTATGGGTCGTGGATAATGGCGCCAAACGCACAACTCTTTTTTTAGACCAACTTCTGATTTTTTTCATGAATATGAACTGCTTCCCCCGCCCACCCTCTATTACAGTGTCTGTGATAGGTTGCAGTCCTGCCTCCCCTGCCAACCCTCTGTCCCAGTGTATGTGATTGGTTGCCCTCACAATAACTGTCTGGGTCCCCGGAGAAGAGTGTAAAAATAAATAAATAATTTGAAAAAAATTTCACAGGGTCCCCCGTATTTTAATACCCAGTGCAGATAAGGCAGACAGCTACAGGCTCCAGCCCCGAGCTGTATGTGTTCTCTTTTCTGTATATCAAAATACAAGGGACCTCATGCGGTTTTTCTAAAATTATTTAAATAATTAAAAAATTGTTGTGTGTCCCCCCCAATTTTGATACCCAGCCAAGATAAAGCAGGCAGCTGGAGGCTGATATTCCCAGGCTGGGGAGGCCCATGGTTATGAGCCCCTGCAGACAAAAAATAGCAACCCCCTGCCACTCCAAAATTGGCGTATCTATTAGATGTGCCAATTCTGGAACTTTAATCAGCTCATTCTAGTTGCCCTGGAGCGGTGGCAAACAGGGTAGTATAAGGGGTGAATGACTAAGTTTAGTAATGGAGACAGGTCTATAAGATCCCCTTTTATTAACCCTATAAGTCAAAAGAAATAAATACAAAACATCTTAAAAAAAGCAAAAAAAACCCCATCCTCTTTCTCCAGTTTATTAACTCCCAAAACAACCCATGCAGGTCTGATGTAATCCAGACACAAGGTCCCATGATGATCTCGGCTGTGCTACATCTGATGTCGCAGAGCACGGTCACATTAAAAAACATGACCAAAAATTGTGACATCAGGGAAACACTGACAAAGGTGTAGGGATGAGCGGTAATGTCAGTGAGTGTACCTGACTTAACAGCTGGCGGTTCCCACTGTACCCCAAATGTGGCCGCAGGTGAACTGACCTGAAGTGAACTACATGAACTTAGTGATCTCACCTCAGGTGAAGTGACTGAACTCTATGCTGAAATACCGGAAGTCAGAAGTTACATCACAAGTGTTTAATACAACTATATAAGAGCCAGAATGATGGTCACATAGAGTTGTATTGATTTGTGACCTTCAACGTGCTCCATGAAACACTGTAGCTGACGGCAGGTCACTAATCTCCATAGATCCACAGGAGCGGTGGTAATAGAAGATGTAACCGCCAGAGGGGGAATATAAGACAGATCAGTACAATAAAAAAAACTCTGGAGTGGTGCTTTAACATTTTGTAAGTGGTCCTACCAATAAGGCACTCTCTCTGTTTTTTTTTTTAGTTTTCATTTCGATCATTCTAGCAATCTAGGAAACACAGCTAAACAGGGATGCCAACTTGACATTTTATTTTTTTCTGGATAGCATACAAAAAAATCACAGGCAGACAATAGTTTTTTTAGGTCACCTAAATATGAAAATCACACTTGAAGTTCTAACAGATAATACAAACTGCTATGAACTATTTTCTAGATGTCATTTGACTTTAATGCCTTGACGACCTTGGACGTACTGGTATATCCAAGGTTGTGTACTTCCCTTTGATGCGGGCATGCACAGCATCTTTCTCTGCACGTCAGCTGATCTGATTGGCTGTTATGTGCCTCTAACAGCCTTGGACAGAATGGAGGTTTGCCTACCTCTGTTGATTAGTTAAATCCTGCTGTCAACTCTGACAGTGGGATTTAACACACGCCACCGGGGAGCACGTCATTCTCCGCTCCCATCGACGGCATTGTGACGTGATCGCAGGGCACCGATAGGTTGTCATGACAGCCAGGGGTCAGTTAATGACCTCTGTCACTGTCATGAACTTCCTGTGAACGCTGGCTGTGTGCCAACGTTCATAGGAAGTCCATATTTCAGCTGTACAGAGCAGAGCTGATGCCCTGCTCTGTTCAGCACAAGCAATCAGAAGATCACAGCTTCAAGTCCCCTAAGGGGACTAGTAAAAGCACTAAAAAGTGGAAAAATAAGTTTTACAAAATAGGAAAAAAATAAAAAAACCCACAAAAGTTCAAATCACCCCTTTTGCCCCATTGAAAATAAACTTTTTTATTTATATAGCTGCTATTTGGTATAGCCGCTTACAGATATGTCAGATCTATCAAGCCATAAAATAAATGAATCTGGTTAGTAAACAGCATAATGAAAAATAAAAATCAAAACTCCAGAATTATGTTTTTTTGGCTGCCGCAACATTGCAATGTAATGTAATAAGGGGTGATCAAAACAACACATCTAATAAAAATTGGTATTTGTAAAAATGTCATCTCAGGGAGCAAAAAATAAGCCAGAACACAGCCAAGATCCCAAAAAATGAAAATGTTAAAGGGTCTTGGAAAATGGTGACAAAAGCGCCATTTTTTATATTGACAATTTTCAGAATTTTTTTCAACATTATACTGTATATATATAAAAAAAAAAGCTACACATGTTTGGTATCTACCGACTCATACTGACCTGGGGAATCATATTGCCAGGTCAGTTTTACCATACAATAGATATAGTAGATAAAAAAAAAAAACAATTGTGGAATTGCACTTTTTTCAATTTCACTGCACTTGAAATTTGTATTCCTATTTTCCAGGTAAAATAATGGTTTCTTTGAAAAGTTAAACTTATCCCTCAAAAAACAAGCCCTTAAACAGCTATGTTGATGGAAAAATATAAAGATTATGGCTCTTGAAAGGAGAGGAAAAAATGAAAAATTGAAAATCACTGAGTGATGAAGGGGTTAATGAGACTTCATATAGTCCATCTTATAACTACTTTTCAATTTTCTTTTACTATAACTAACAAACAAGTGAGAAGTTTTTTTCTCACAGGAACACGATTGACCATTCATATTAAATGTATCACTTTCCTAATCCAAGAGACTGTAAGGGTATGTGCCCGCGATCAGGACCCGCTGCGTACTGGATGCGGCGGGTTCTGAACTGTGGGGCCGCGAGTCTCCTCTGCAGGAGAATGCAGGAGTTCGGGGCGCTGCAGTCTCTCGCTTGTGTTCTCCCTATGGAGCATGCTTGCGATTCCGCAGCAAAAAATTGACATGCTTGCGGCTCGGAAAGCCGCTCTGCAGGTCAGTTTTTACTGTGGGCCGCACGCGCACAGTGGGCAGTAGATGTCTGGAATAGAGAGATGAGCCGCCCCCCTAGTGTTCGAGTTCGGTTCGGTTCGTAGAACGGTGGGTGTGTTCGTCGAACGTTCGACGAACACCTTCGAACCTCATTGAAAACAATGGCAGACAAATACATACAAACACATAGAAAACACAAAAAAAAGGTTCAGCTTACCAGCGTAGAAGCCACAGGACAAATCAGGAGGTGCACGGATCGATCCAGATGAGCCAGTTCTGGTATGAAGCATGTATACACAGAGTAAACTCCTTCTACGGTGTCCAAAAGTGAAACTACTCAGAAGTCCTTATAGGGCAAGGACATGTGACATACACAGCCAATGACACGTGCCCTTGCTTGTGTGCAAAAAATGTACTTTGCTGAGTGTGCGTGTGTGTGTGATTGGCTGACAGCCTGGCCCGCCCCACTGTACGCGCGATTAGGAAAAAAAAATGGAGATCGCCATTATTTGAGGAACCCTCCCCCCCGCACACTATACACTGGATTTGGATATTATTATTAACATTGCGCACATTGCGTAGTGTCCATGCGTATAATTTTGCAGCGATTTGGCAGCACGTGTAAATGTATTGTGACTGCAGAATTGATGCAGAATGTATGCGTACTGGATGCTTGAACTGCCATTCAGCTTGGCTCCATGGCTTGAACGGCATCCGTCACAATGCGTTGTGTGACGCATGTGACGGATGCATTGTAAATAGTGTGATATAAAGGCAAAGGATTCCATTGAATAAACGCGTTGCGTTAAGCTGAGAGAGAGAGGGAGCCCCCATCATCACCGCACGACCGGCACTACCGGCACTACCGCACTCATCATCACCGCACTCATCATCACTGCACACACACAAGCACTACTGCCCCTATCATTATCCCCGCACACACCCCGGCACTACCGCCCCATCATCATCACCACACACACCCCGGCAGTACTACCTACATCATCATCACCACACACACCCCGCCACTACCGCCTCCATCATCATCCCCGCACACACCCCGGCATTACCGCCCCCATCATCATTCCCGCACACACCCCGACACTACCGCCCCCATTATCCCCGCACACACCCCGACAGTACCGTCCCCCTCATCATCACCTCACACACCCCGGCACTACCACCCCCATCATCATCCCCGCACACACCCCGGCATTACCGCCCCCATCATCATTCCCGCACACACCCCGACACTACCGCCCCCATTATCCCCGCACACACCCCGACAGTACCGTCCCCCTCATCATCACCTCACACACCCCGGCACTACCGCCCCCATCATCATCACCACACACATCCCGGCATTACCACCCCATCATCATTCCCGCACACACCATGGCACTACCGCCCCCATCATCCCCGCACACACCCCGACAGTACCGCCCCCCTCATCATCACCATACACACCCCAGCACTATCGCCCCCATCATCATTACCACACACACAAGCACTACCGCCCCCATCATCATCCCCGCACGCACCCCAGCACTACCGCACTCAGACTGCCAAGACCCACTCACCGGTTCCACCTCCCCACCGCGCAATGAATGAGACCACACATGGATTATCTTTCTTTTGTACTTTATTGAAGGTATCCACGTAACACCATTCAATGTTGATATAAAAAGGGGGTTGCTTGTTGTTTTGGCCACAGCTTTAAACACAGGCACAAATCCGCCTTAAACCTGAGAGAGGAGGCCCGATGCCTACGGCCGTCCGTGGCAGGTTGGCTCTCACCAAATCCCTCTTCCACTGGCTGTGACTTCTGAACTTGTAACAAAACCTTCTCAAGGGAGGGAGGGCGGGTGATGCTCACCCTGAGGGCAGATTGTGGTAAGAGAAAGGAGGGACTCCGGAGGTTGCTTATATGATCGGGAGGAGGTCCCAGCAAGGAAGGGGGGCAGTAGGGGACATTTCACAGTGAGGAGGAGGGAGAGGTGACCATGGGGGCATAGCGAGGACTCAGCAGTCAGGGGCAGCGGCATCGGCCGTAGTGCCCTGCAGACTGTCGAGACCCACCCACCGGTTCCCCCTCCCCACCGCGCAATGAATGAGACCACACATGGATTACACTGGGGAACAATTTGAAAAAAAATTTCTGTTGAGTTAGGTTTTTAAGCTGATTTATACTAAAATTGGCATCCTGATTCCAAAAATGTAGTCAGTTTTTTTCTATCACGTCAAGTTTTTCCTCCTCAACTTACCTGCCATAGAAGCACAATTGCACTGATTTCTGTAATAAGACTTGTTATCTGAGTACAATTCGACTCATATAGAGCTATGTGGCAACTTGTAAGAGTAGTCACAACTGAGACAGTGCCTATTTCTTAAATATTTCATTTTTTGTTCATATTTGTACTATTTAAAAAAAACAAAACACTTTTTAGGTACAGTAGTTTACATATTTTTGAGAAGACAAAAATCCTATAGTTCAAAAACTTGACGTGATAGAGAAAAATCAGCATCCATTAATTAATTAAGAACAGTTGTCTGACCTAACTCCTAAAAAATTGCGTTCCCCAGTATTATCTTTCTTTTGTACTTTATTGAAGGTATCCACGTAACACCATTCAATGTTGATATAAAAAGGGGGTTGCTTGTTATTTTGGCCACAGCTTTAACCACAGGCACATATCCGCCTTAAACCTTCCAGCCGTCCGTGGTAGGTTGGCTCTCACCAAATCCCTCTTCCACCGGCCACGGAGTGGCGAAGGCCCACGCTTGAGCTGTGACCCCCACACAGGGCCCTTATGGCCTGCTCGACCCCGTCCTGGAAGTCCGACAGGAAAATATCTAGGCCTATATCATTGAGGCGAAAACCATCCTCTAGCACCAAACGGCTGATCTCTGATTCCAGCATCTCGTGTCCCAGCATTATACCTCTTCCTGCCGCTATAAATTTGGCGATCCGCATATTAACGTGCCGCCTTGACCTTTCCACAGCTGCTATGTTCCTTGCCCCTGTCCAGCTCAATCTCGATAATATACTGGACCAGACCACCACTACGTTGCTAAAGAAGCCGCTAAGCCTATCCAGGTCTGCTTGCATGATCGCTAGCAGTTCCTGGATCCTCACATTTACCAGGTCGTTACCACCCGCGTGGATGATTAGCACTGTTGGGTCCGTGGCTATTCTTGCTATGCTCACCACCTCAGGCAGGACCTGTGTCCAGGCCATGCCCCGAACTCCTCTCCAGTGAAACTTGAGGTGATTAAATCCCAGTACGCTTCCACCTGGTCTCGACTCGGCCCGCCGTGCTGCCCAGAATACGTGTGAGTGACCTAGGATCCAAATGCTAGGTCTCGCCGGATCTAGGAAGAAAAGCTGTTAGCTACTGTACTCAGCATTGTTAACATCGTGTCAGCGACCATCATTGTATTAGTGTTTTCATCACTTTGTTGATCTTGGAATAACTGAAATGAGTGGGGTTTTGTTTTTTTTATACTATGGCATGATAAACAGTGCAAACCTGGTGGCGGGGAACTACGGGACTGATCGGTTAGATATAATTAGTCATCTGAGGGATGGAGGAAAGGTATAGCAACTACTGAGGCCGGTTCGAGGTTAAAGTTTGTGGTTAAACTTGGCGGTTGGCCGTAATCTGGGTTAAATTAGGTCGGGCCTGATATAGCGGAAGAAACAGTCGGATTTCCAATGCCCTATCCGCTGTATTTCCTTATTTGTGAAGCCGTCTCTTGCTGCCTCGGTTGCTGTGCCTATGCGGAAGGAGTGCGTGCTATAATCCCCTGGCTGTAAGCCCAGGCTGGAAAGTGACATTTTTAGCAAGGCTGAAAACTGCATTGCCGTGAGTGGGGATCCATCCGTGTGCTCTAAAAAGAATTTGTTGGGAACCCGAGACTCTAAGTAATGCTGCAAGATAAGGATGAGACATAGGGGTCCGGGAAACGGGAAAATGGGGAACCAAACTCCTCTACCGAGATGATCTGTTTTGGAGCGCCTTATGCGAACCCGTACTCCACCATTGCAAATTATAACATCGTCGCGGAGCAGACCACCGGGACGAGCTAAGGATCTGCTGACTAATTCGCTGATTCGCAAAGCCCCGAAGAATGCAAGCGAGAAGGCGGCCGAGAACAAGTGGACCTCGCTTTCATTGGCGCATACGTCGCCTAGCTGGTTTATTATGCCTGAAAGGAATAATGGCGAATGGCGAATGAAATGGGCCTCCTGTTTTTAGTGCACCGACGCTTCCGCTTCCAGCCTTTAATGGCCTGTGTGAACAGGAAGGCCTTGGTGACATCGGGCCATCCACGAACCCGGAAGTGAAAGGCTATGCCTGCGAGCCACTGCTGCGCTACTGTACCCGACACGCCATTAGTATGCAAATGCGCTATGTACCGAGCAATGGAATTGCTGAGAAAATAAGCAGACACCTGGCTAGGCAGCGGTTGTGTTAAATTTAACCATTCATTCCAAGCCTTACCGTACGAACGCCACGTTGATGGAGCTAGGGATGCCTGGACCAAAGGCATCAGCTGTCCTCGGGGACCGTCCAGAGGAACTGTGGACACTTCTCTCCCATGCTGTCCGCTTCTGGATGTAATACACGAAACTTCTGAAATTCAAAAACGCGATAAGGCATCAGCAATAGTGTTATTGATCCCTGGCACGTGACGGGCCCTGAACCAGATGTTATGCTCGAGGCACTTGAGAACTAAATAGCGCAGTAAGCTGATCACTGGCGGGGAGGAAGATGATAGGTGGTTTATGGCGTGAACGACACTTATGTTGTCCGTCCAGAAGCAGATTCGTTTGTTCGCCAGCTGTTCTGCCCACAGAGATGTAGCTACTATTATAGGGAACAGCTCGAGTAACGTGATATTTTTTGTCCGGCCTGACAAGTGCCATGTGTCGGGCCAGCAATTAGCGCACCAATTGGGACCAAGGAAAACTCAGAATCCAGTGGACCAGGCAGCATACGAAAATAGAGATATGTGTGAGCTGGAAACCTCCTTTTCTTGGAAACATGTGCGTCCATTGTAAGTAGCTAGGAAAGACCTCCATACCCAGGTCCTCGCGTAGAGCGCTGGTGATGCGAATCCTGTGATGGGGGGCAGCTATGCCCCTAGTGGCCAGGCAAAGCCTCCGGGAAAAGACCCTTTCCATGGGCATGACTCTATCGGCGAAGGCGAGTAGGCCTAATAAAGATTGCATTTGCGCCAGGGTTGCCTTGCGAACCGCGCAGAAACCGTCAATAAGCAATGTGGTTTTTTGGACCTTTTCCAGTGGTAACCGAAACATCATGTTAATTGAGTATTTTTCGATTCCCAAAAAGGAAAGGCATGTCACAGGGCCAACTGTTTTTTCGTCCGACAGCGGAACCCCAAACTTGTCTGCTAAGACCTGGAAGGATTTTAACGCGTTTGCGTATGTTTCCGAGTTGGTGGGGCCAACGAACAGGAAATCATCCAGATAATGGGTGACCGATTTATTCTTTGCTACGTCCTTAACCACCCATTCCAGGAAACAGCTGAAGAGCTCAAAGTGAGAGCAGGATATGGAGCAACCCATGGGAAGACACATGTCGAAAAAGAACTGTTTGTTGAAATAGCACCCTAGCAGCTGGTGACAATCGGGGTGTACCGGTAGCAGGCGAAAGACGGACGCTATGCCCGATTTTGACATTAATGCTCCCTGCCCCGCTTTTTGCACAAGTGCGACCGCTTTGTCAAAAGACACGTAGGAAACTGCTGAGTCCTCTGCGGGGATGCCGTCATTCACTGACCTCCCAGCCAGGAAGGATAAGTGGTGTATGAGGCGAAATTCACCCTTTTCTTTCTTAGGCACTACCCCTAGGGGTGAAACGCGAAGGTTTGAAAATGGTAAATCAGTAAATGGGCCTACTACGCAGCCCAGCGCTCTTTGTTCCTTGAGTAGTTTGTTCTCCAGGACCTGTGGGAGGTCCCGAGCAGATTTTAGGTTGGGGCGAAGGTTGATTCTGAGGAGAAAATAAAGGGAATAAAGAAACCATGGGTGAAACCATCCCTGATGGTGTTGGCCGCAGCCTTATTGGGGTAACATTCTAGCCATGGCTCCATCTCGTGCACGTTCATTGGAGTCTTTGGGACCTGGTGGTGCATTTTTAGCGTGGTGCCTGGATGGTTGCTTGTCGCATTTGGAGGAGGTGTGATTGCCCCCGCACGAAGAGCATTCGTGCTTGTATTTGCAGAGACCTTGAAACCTGCAATGACCTTCGTTGAAGAGCCAGCAGCAGCCAGGTTTGCAGACGTTTGCAGCTCCAGGTGTAGCATGGTGGGAGGCCTGGAAAGGACTGATAGGACTTTTGTGCCATCATAAGTCTGAGCCACGAATCAGTCGCTTTAATGCCCCAACCAAGTTGTAGTTGGAGTGCCATGCGTCTCCTAAATTCTTCATCGTACTTCCACCACGCAGAACCCCCATGAGTTTAATAGGAGTTGTAAATGATGTCACAGTACGTGAAGAGTTCTGAGCAGCGTTCGGGGTGCTTCTGACCCATCACGCACCCCAGAACACAGAAAGCCTGCAACCAATTATTTATGTTTTTGGCTACAGTGGGTTTTTTAGCGAATTGGTGGTCATTGCCTCACCTTTCTTTGTCAACAGTGTTTTGGTCTACTGATATTAGGGACCAGATAGCCACGTATTCGTTAGCCCAAATTTTTTGAACTGTTTCTGGGGTTAGGTGAGTTCCTCGTGGAGATACACCGCAGTAGAACATGTCCCTGTGTAAGTCTGGACACTGCTGCGCTACATCCTGGCATTCTACAAATGCGGGGTTGACCAGAACTACTCCTGATGATGCATGACCCGCTTCTCTGACTACCCCTGGATGGGTACCCCCTGCCCAAGCGCTGGTAAAGCTGTACTCACCGGCCGATGTCGTAGGTTGATCCTCTGGCGTCGTCATCTGGGGTAGTTCTTCGCGTAGTGGTTCACCGTGGTGGCGGTGGGTAGCAAACCTTTCGCCTGGAGGGCTGCTTAGTAAGCGGCTGCGGCGAGAGTCAGATGACGCAGTGCTGGATGGTGTGTGGTGTCTCCTGCGGGATGACCTCTTGCTGCGGTTGGACGAACGGGAATGGTGATTTCGCCATGAGCGCCAGGAATGGTGTTCGTGGCTATCTCGGCTCCTGCTGCGGGAAGTGGACGGCGATCTTCTGTGTTCATGACCCCTACGGGGCCTGCGATCGGAAGCCAACATGACCGGCTCAGCTGACCCCACATGTGACGGCAAGGAGTGCCTTGTTTCCACCTGCGAATGGTTTACTGGCAGGATGGGCAATGGATGGATTGCAGGGGTTGGCAGGGGGTGTAGGGGAGGAAAATCTAAAGGTGGGGTACCTTGCATTTCCTGTTGTTATAGTGGTAGGTGGGAGCATGGTGGTGTCAGGGGTAAAGATGTGTCCTCCTCTCCCATGGTGCTCCATGTTCTTGCTAGAGTCAGCTTGGGAAAGGTGCCCATGGTAGTCCCTGAATTGCTGGTGCGAGTCAGAGCGTGCAGATCCCTCAGCTGATGAGCTTCTGCTTTCTGATGCTCCCATGGTTCCTGGCTGCTGATGTGCGATAAAGGGGCAGTGGAGATTGCTGGCTGGATGATGAGTGGGAGGCTGCTGCTGGCCACCACGTTTGCTCTGTAATGTGTGCGAACGCGGGGTCAGAAGTGACGATGTACAGCATGTATGTTTCTTGCTGTATTTCCCTTTAAATTTGCCGCTTTTTCCTATTCTGACGTCACTTCCGGTCCGGGACCTGCAAACCAGAAGTGACGTTTGGTCACATGGTCGCCGCATCACAGGAAGTGACGCGGCGGCCATGGTTACCGGATGTGACACAGCCTCCGCATATAACGGTGAGTAACATGGGGGCCGCGTCATCTGGGGGGGCGCACCATGCCTGGGGGGAGGTGCGCTGCGTGGCAGTGGTGCCCACGCTGCTAGGGGAACCGGGGGTTCGTGGGACGGAGGTGAGAGCGGACCGGACCTTCTGGACCAGGCCACCCTGCGCCTGGGGTCTGTTGTGGGGCCTAAACGCTGTGGTGGACGGGAGGGTCTGGAAGACCCGCGCCCACCGCTGCTGGGAACCGGCAGGAGGGAGCTGGTGCCCACAAGGGAGGCAAGCCATTCGGCTCCCTTCCGTCCGATCCTTTCTCTTACCGCTGCTTCCAGGGGGTCCATCGGTGATGCTCACCCTGAGGGCAGATTGTGGTAAGAGAAAGGAGGGACTCCGGAGTCTGATTATATGACCTGGAGGAGGTCCCAGCAAGGAAGAGGGGCAGCGGGGGACATTGCACAGTGAGGAGGAGGGAGAGGTGACCATGGGGGCATAGCAAGGGGCTAAGCAGTCAGGGGCAGCGGCATCGGCCGCAGTGCCCTGCATCATCATCCCCGCACACACCCCAGAACTACCGCACTCATCATCATCCCTGCACACATCCTGGCACTACCGCCCCCATCATCATCCCTGCACACACCCTGGCACTACCGCCCCCATCATCCCCGCGCACACCCCGACAGTACCGCTCCCCTCATCATCACCGCACACACCCCGGCACTACCGCCCCCATCATCATCGCCGCACACACCCCGGCAGTACCGCCCCCATCATCATCGCCGCACACACGCAAGCACTACCGCCCCCATCATCATCACTGCACACACCCCGGCACTACCGCCCCCATCACCATCACTGCACACACGCAAGCACTACCGCACCCATCATCATCCATGCACACACCCCGGCACTACCACACCCATCATCACCGCACACACACAAGCACTACCGCCCCCATAATCATCACTGCCCCCACGCAAGCACTACCGCCCCCATCATCATTCCCGTACACACCCTGGCACTACCGCACACATCATCACTGCACACATGCAAGCACTACCGCCCCCACCATCATCACCGCACACACCCCGGCACTAAAGCCCCTATCGTCATCACCGCACACACACTGGCACTACCGCCCCCATCATAATCCCCGCACACACGCAAGAACTACCGCCCCCATCATCATCATCACCGCACACACGCAAGCACTACCGCCCTCATTATCATCGCACACACCCCGGCACTACCGCCCCCATCATCATCACCGCACACACCCTGGCAGTATCGCCCCCATCATCATCACCGCACACAAGCAAGGACTACCGCACCCATTATCGTCCCCGCACACATCCCGGCACTACTGCCCGCATCATTATCCCCGCACACACCCCGGCACTACCGCCCCCATAATCATCACCGCAAACACGCAAGCACTACCGCACCCATCATCATCACCGCACACACCTCAGCACTACTGCACACATCATCTCTGCACACACGCAAGCACTACCACCCTCATCATCATCACCGCACACACGCAAGTACTACCGCCCTCATCATTATCCCCGCACACAACCCGGCACTACCGCAGCCATCATCACTGCACACACACAAGCACTACCGCCCCCATCATCATCACCGCACTCACCCCGGCACTACCGCCCCCATTATCATCCCCGCACACACACAAGCACTACTGCCCCCATCATTATCACCACACACACGCAAGCACTACCGCCCCCATCATCATCACCGCACACACCCCCCGGCACTACCACACCCATCATCACCGCACACACACAAGCACTACCGCCCCCATAATCATCACCGCTCACACGCAAACACTACCGCCCCCATCATCATCCCCGCACACACCCTGGCACTACCGCACCCATCATCACTGCACACACGCAAGCACTACCGCCCCCACCATCATCACTGCACACACCCCTGCACTAAAGCCCCTATCGTCATCACTGCACACACACTGGCACTATCGCCCCCATCATAATCCCCGCACACACGCAAGAACTACCGCCCCCATCATCATCCTCACCGCAAGCACGCAAGCACTACCGCCCTCATTATCATCGCACACACCCCGGCACTACCACCCCCATCATCATCACCGCACACACCCTGGTAGTACCGCCCCCATCATCATCACTGCACACACGCAAGCACTACCGCACCCATTATCGTCCCCGCACACATCCCGGCACTACTTCCCCCATCATCATCCCCGCACACACCCCGGCACTACCGCCCCCATAATCATCATCGCACACACGCAAGCACTACCGCCCCCATGATCATCACCGCACACACCCTGGCACTACCGTCTCCATCATCATCAACGCATACACCCCGGCAGTACCGCCCCCATCATCATCACCGCACACACGCAAGCACTACCGCACCCATCATCATTCCCGCACACACCCCGGCACTACCGCCCCCATCATCCCCGCACAAACCCCGGCACTACCGCCCCATCATCATCACTGCACACACGCAAGCACTACCGCACCCATCATCATCCTCGCACACACCCCGTCACTACCGCCCCATCATCATCCCCGCACAAACCCCGGCACTACCGCCCCATCATCATCACTGCACACACGCAAGCACTACCGCACCCATCATCATCACCGCACACACCCTGGCACTACCGCCCCATCATTATCCCTGCACACACCTCAGCACTACTACACACATCATCACCACACACACGCAAGCACTACCGCCCTCATCATCATCACCGCACACACGCAAGTACTACCGCCCTCATCATTATCCCCGCACACAACCCGGCACTACCGCAGCCATCATCACTGCACACACACAAGCACTGCCGCCCCCATCATCATCACCGCACTCAACCCGGCACTACTGCCCCCATTATCATCCCCGCACACACAAGCACTACTGCCCCCATCATCATCACCGCACACACGCAAGCACTACCGCCCCCATCATCATCACCGCACACACCCTGGCACTACCGCCTCCATCATCATCAACGCATACACCCCGGCAGTACCGCCCCCATCATCATCACCGCACACACGCAAGCACTACCGCACCCATCATCATCCCCGCACACACCCCGGCACTACCGCCCCCATCATCATCCCCGCACAAACCCCGGCACTACCACCCCATCATCATCACTGCACACACGCAAGCACTACCGCACCAATCATCATCCTCGCACACACCCAGGCAGTACCGCCCTCATCATCATCCCCGCACACACCCCGGCATTACCGCACCTATCATCATCCCCGCACACACCCCGGCACTACCGCACTCATTATCACCGCAGACACACAAGAACTACTGCCCCCATCATCATCACCACACACACCCCGACACTACCGCACTCATCATCATCCCTGCACACACCCCGGCACTACCACACTCATCATCATCACCGCACACACGCAAGCACTACCGCCCCCATCATAATCACCGCACACACCCCGGCACTACCACCCCCATCATCATCACCGCACACACCCCGGCAGTACCTCCCCCATCATCATCCCCGCACACACCCCGGCTCTACCGCCCCCAACATCATCCCCGCACACACCCCGGCACTACCGCCCCAATCATCATCCCCGCACACCGCCCCCATCATCATTCTCGCACACACACAGGCACTACCTGAGTGAAGTCTCCGGGGACAGCGCGGCTCACTTCAGTTGCTGCGTGGAGCTGACACAGAGCGGTCGTGTTCTACGGCGCTCCCTGTCAGCTTCATGTAGCAGAGCTGAAAGTGTCATGTGGATTACTTCGGACCTGGATGGGTGTTTGGGGATTAATAAAGTGGTAAATGAGGGGGTTTTTTGTCTTTTATTCCAAATAAAGGATTTTTCGTTGTGTGTGTTTATTTACTTTCACTTAAAGGTTAATCATGGAAGGTATCTCGGGGGAGACGCCTGCCATGATTAACCTAGGACTTAGGGGCAGCTATAAGCTGCCATTTAACTCCTTATTACCCTGATTGCCACCGCACCAGGGTAATTCGGGATGAGCCGAGTAGAGTCCCGGGACTGTCGCATCTAATGGATGCGGCAATTCCGGGTGGCTGCTGGCTGATATTGTTAGAGTGGTGGGCTCCCCATAACGTGGCGCTCCCCATCCTGACAATACCAGCCTCCAGCCGTGTGGCTTTATCTTGGCTGGTATCAAAATTGGGGGGACCACAATTATTTTTTTGTTTTTTTCTTTAATTATTTATTTATTTTACTTCATGATACAGACCCACCCACCGGCAGCTGTGATTGGTTGCAGTGAGACAGCTTTCACTCAGCGTGGGGGCATGTCTGACTGCAACCAATCATGGGCACTGGTTGGTGGGGAAAGCGGGGAAAACGAGATTGAATAATGAGCGGCAGCCATTTTCAAAAGAGGAAAAGCCACTGGAGCTTTTTGACAGCCGTGCAGCTGATCGGTGAGTAGGAAAGAGAGAGGGATTGTGCTGGGGACGCAGGATGCATGCAAATACGCAACGTGCGCAAATAGCCTTACTGTGAAAAGCCACGCTTTTGGTGATCGAACCGTTATCGGACATTAACTCGAACTGTCGAACGTGAAGCAAATCGTTCGAGTTCGTCGAACGACTTAAACATGTCCCAAAACAACTCGAATTTGAAATTGGCGAACGGTTTGATTCGAACATTGCTCATCTCTAGTCTAGAAATCCCATCCACTGTGCTTGTACTGTATATCACAGCGTTTTAGACACAGCAAAAACACACTGCATCCAAAACACTGATTATGGGCACAAACCCAAGGGGTACTTTGCACGCTGCGACATCGCTAGCCGATGCTAGCGATGCCGAGCGCGATTGTCCCCGCCCCCGTCGCAGATACGATATATTGTGATAGCTGCTGTAGCGAACATTATCGCTACGGCAGCTTCACATGCACTTACCTGCCCTGCGACATCGCTCTGGCCGGGGACCCGCCTCCTTCTTAAGGGGGTGGGTCGTGCGGCGTCACAGTGATGTCACACGGCAGGCAGCCAATAGAAGTGGAGGGGCGGAGATGAGCGGGACGTAAACATCCCGCCCATCTCCTTCCTTCCGCATAGCCGGCGTGAGCCGTGGGACGCAGGTAAGGAGATGTTCCTCACTCCTGCGGCTTCACCCACAGTGATGTGTGCTGCCGCAGGAACGAGGAACAACATCGTACCTGTTGCTGCAGCGACATTATGAAAATGACCGACACTACACAGATCAACGATTTACGATGCTTTTGCGATCGTTTATCGGTGCATCTAGGCTTTACACGTTGCAACGTCATTACTGGTGCAGGATGTGCGTCACTTTCGATTTGATCCAGACGATATCGCAGTAGCAATGTCGCAACGTGCAAAGTACCCCTAAGACACAAAGACAGCCACTGAATATTTAGGATACATTGGAATAGAGACATGGACAAATGGTGGTAAAAACTCAACGGGCTGAAATCAGGAACAACTTTACCTTTTGGCTACAAAGGAACATAACATAGCCCCTTTTAGATGAGACACACCATCACTTCAACGGCTGCTACAACAAGTTTTATGGAGATGACTTTTAAGCCAGAGATATTGGTGGTTCCTTGGTCATTTCACATGTAGACTATTAAGCTTACCTGCTTTAGCAGTTTGTCAAGGCCTACACAGACATTGCAGCTTACTGTCCAGACCAAATGCCTAAAGGGGGTGTTATACGCAGCGATATTGCTGGCGATATCGCTGGTGAAAGCACCCGCCCCCCGTCATTTGTGCATCACGGGCAAATCGCTGCCCATGGAGCACAATATCGTTCGGAGCCGTCACACGGGACTTACCTGCATAGCGACGTCGCTGTTGCCGGCGAACAGCCTCCTTTCTAAGGGGGCAGTTCGTTCGGCGTCACAGCGGTGTCACTAAGCGGCTGCCCAATAGAAGCGGAGGGGCGGAGATGAGTGGGACGTAACATCCCGCCCACCTCCTTCCTTCCGCATTGACGCCGGCCACAAGTAAGCTGTACTTCGTCGTTCCCGAGGTGTCACACGTAGCGACGAGTGCTGCCTCGGGAACAACGAACAACCTGCAAGCTCAACAATCAATGAATTTTTCAAAAGGAATGACGTGTCAACGATGGACGATAAGGTGAGTATTTTCCATCATTAATAGTAGCTCCTTGCTGTCACACGCAACGTCGCTAACTATGCCGGATGCACGTCACGGAATCCGTGACCCCGGCGATATATCGTTAGATACGTCGTTGCGTGTAACGGGGCCTTTAGTCCATCACATCTCCCTCATGTATTTTCCTCTTGCAGTCACTTGATGGAACTCATTTAAAAATAGGTTCTCTGACAATTTAGCATAACCAACATAACTCCATACCTCCACCCTAAATAAAGGCAAGTGAACCATCCATTTTATCTGGTTCATCACAGCTATGCAGGAGCCATGCATGATTGTGTACACTAATTCGAACCTCCCACTCCCGGATCCAAGACTTCTTCCGAGCTGCACCAACCCTCTGGAATGCTCTACCCCATGAAGTTAGGACAAATCACAACTTACTCAGCTTCAGACGCACCCTAAAGACGCATCTTTTTAGGGCGGCCTATCACACTCTCTAATCAGATTCGATTCACATAGTCCCTCTACAACTTCTCACAACATAACTCCACATCAAACTCCATGGCACGCAAATGCATCTCATGGCTCTGGCTAACTGGTCCAGGAAGCCATTATCTATCCCCCATTTTCTTGAGATGGCTGGATTGTCATTGTAAATAAGCACTTGTACCTTAGCCCCCCCATATCTCATTGTAGATTGTAAGCTCTCACGAGCAGGGTTGTCTTTTTTTTTTCCCTCTTAATATTGTATTTTCTATAACTGTTGTTTGTATATGATCCTCCTGAATTGTAAAGCGCTGCGGAATATGTTGGCGCTATAGAAATAAAGATTATTATTATTGTTATCACATAACTCCAAACCAATCGTCACCCCACCTTACAGCATTGACCTAGGGACTGACCTTCCTTATTCACATGCTCAAAACCATGGCCTAAACTTCTTGTGGGTACACCAGTGCCATGCTTACTGCCACTTACATAAAATGTAAAATCCAACGTAAATAAACAACGAATAAATTATATGCAGTCTTTGCCCCCTTCTGCCTATTATTTTTATTTGAAAAAAAAATAGTTTGCCCCAAAATAATTTTCAAAAAAATCTAATTAATATTTTTTAAAAGAAATAGCATCCTTCCACAATGCAAAGGACAAAAGATTGGTTCGAGATTCTGATTTGTGTGATCTTCTTATGCTCTGCAGACTTTGCTTATTTAGCCAAAGCCGTAAGATCTTGTGTTAATCTAAAGCCAGCTTTACACATTGCAATTTGTTGTGCAATCACGTTTGCGATGTGACACGCCCAGGTCGCATATGCGATCTAATGAGATTGCACGTAGGTCGTTCATTTGCTGTCACACGTGCGTTAGTAGTCTATGTTAAATTGATCAATTTTGTGTGCGATCCTTTAGATCATGTGTTCTGTGACGTATGCATTGGGCACCCTTTTTTATTTTTTATTTATTGACTTGCCAAGTGTGTGTAATGTGTAGGGATGTGTTTTTACTATGTCATCTGCCATTCAGCTCTGCTACATGGCCGCTAACAGCAGACACAGACAGCCATGTAGCAGAGCTGAATGGCAGATGACAGCAGACACAGAAAGAGCCGCACGATCAGAATGAACTCGGGTTAACTTCACCCGACTTCATTGTCATGCTGCGGCTCTGTCTGTGTTGCGTCCTGATTAGCGGTCACCAGTGAAGGACTCACCGGTGACCGCTAAACTCCTGAGTAACTGAATTGAGCAGCCCTCTCTCATATACTCACCGATCCCCGATCTCCGGTGCGGCGCTGCACGGCATTCACACTGCTCCAGCGGCTTTTACTATTTTGAAAAAACCGGCCGCTCATTAAACAATCTCGTAATCCCTGCTTTCCATGCCCACCGGCGCCTATGATTGGTTGCAGTGAGACACACCCCCACGCTGAGTGACAGGTGTCTCACTGCACCCAATCACAGCAGCCGGTGGGCGTGTCTATACTGTGCAGTGAAATAAATAATTAAATAATTAAAAAAAACGGCGTGCGGTCCCCCCCAATTTTAAAACCAGCCAGATAAAGCCATACGGCTGAAGGCTGGTATTCTCAGGATGGGGAGCTCCACGTTATGGGGAGTCCCCCGCCTAACAATATCAGTCAGCAGCCTCCCAGAATTGCCGCATACATTAGATGCGACAGTTCTGGGACTGTACCCGGCTCTTCACGATTTGCCCTGGTGCGTTGGCAATCGGGGTAATAAGGAGTTATTGGCAGCCCATAGCTGCCAATAACTCCTAGATTAATCATGTCAGGCGTCTCCCCGAGATACCTTCCATGATTAATCTGTAAGTGACAGTAAATAAACACACACACCCGAAAAAATCCTTTATTAGAAATAAAAAACACAAACATATACCCTCGTTCACCACTTTAATAAGCTCGAAAAAGCCCTCCATGTCCGGCGTAATCCAGGATGGTCCAGCGTCGCTTCCAGCTCTGCTGCATGAAGGTGACCGGAGCTGCAGAATACACCGCTGCTCCTTATTACCCTGATTGCCAACGCACCAGGGCAAATCGGGAAGAGCCGGGTACAGTCCCAGAACTGTCGCATCTAATGTATGCGCCAATTCTGGGCGGCTGCTGGCTGATATTGTTAGGCTGGGGGGCTCCCCATAACGTGGCGCTCCCCATCCTGAGAATACCAGCCTTCAGCCGTATGGCTTTATCTGGCTGGTTTTAAAATTGGGGGGGACCGCACGCCAGTTTTTTTTAATTATTTAATTATTTATTTCACTGCACAGTATAGACACGCCCACCGGCTGCTGTGATTGGGTGCAGTGAAACACCTGTCACTCAGCATGGGGGCGTGTCTCACTGCAACCAATCATAGGCGCCGGTGGGCGGGGAAAGCAGGGAATACGAGATTGTTTAATGAGCGGCCGGCTTTTTCAAAATAGTAAAAGCCGCCGGAGCAGTGTGAATGCCGTGCAGCGCCGCGCCGGTGATCGGGGATCGGTGAGTATGAGAGAGGGGGTAAGAGGGATAGACTGACATGGACAGAGAGAGAGGAACAGAGATAGTGACGGACTGACAGAGATTAGTGAATGACAGACATTGTGAGGCGCTTCAGAACGCAGCTTTTCAGCTGCACTCTGAAGCGGACCTTTTTTAAGCTGCGGTGCAGAGCGCACACCTGCGCACATAGCCTCAGACATCAAAATCGTATGAGGGATGTCACACGTTTCAATTGACTAGGTTCGTGCAACAAAATGTTCAATTCTAGACAAAGATACGATGTGTTTGCGATCAATGGTTTTGCGTTCAATCCTGATCGCACGTAGGTGTCACACGCAGATACCTCACAAACGATGCTGGATGTGCGTCACTTACAACTTGACCCCAACGACGGATTGTGAGATATATTGAAGCGTGTAAAGCGGGCTTTAGATCTACTGTTCTCTTTCCATATGTTGCATTGGTTGCTTATGAGAAGGTGCTGGGCATGCCGAGATTGCAAAAGTTTGGATCTGACTATCTGCATGGATGTGAGGTCCATTATATAGAGGTAAAAAGGATATGAAGTTTGTGGTAATAGCATTTCTTAAAGCTTATGTTCACTAGTCAAAAACAATAATTTGTCACCACAGAACATCACCAACATAGTGATTATCTGTGCATCTATAAATAGTCTCAAGAAAAACAAAGGAGGTTTTTTTTTCAGCAAAATGTATTCTGTGTGCTAAAACTAGATGACTATTTTTTTTTACCTTTGTTACTTTTCTTTTCTTTCTTTTTTCATTCACTTGCCCTTAAAACTAACATTTGTTTGGACACTCCCATGGCCTTATCAGTGACCTTTTATTGTAAAATATAAAAAAAGACTTGGTAAATATCCCCTTTAATGAAACATATCTGCTTACCTGTATTCTTTTCAGTGTCCCGTAAGGTGGAAATGTGATTTTTTTCTAAATATCATAAACCAATATGGATAACGCAGTTTCCCTGCAGAATCCACACAAATTTGCAACATAATGTTGATTTTAAAAATAATGAATTCCCTGTACATTGGGTATACTGTTGAGGAGAGCCATTGGATCAAATACTTAATTAACCTCTGGACATAGGGGACTGTGGGAAGTGTGTTCAATGAAATCGATTCTCCATACTTAAGCCACTTTTCAGAAACACACACAAGGCAAGATGGCCTTCGATGTGATGACATCATAGACCTGCCCACCAGTGTCACCATGGATCTGCGCAGATGACATCATAGACCTGCCTACCAGCATCACCAAGGACCAACCCTACTGATGACCTCATGGATCAACAAATTGACTGGCCCACGGATCAGCCCATTGACCAACCACTAACCAATGGATACATTCAAGCATGCCCACTGTAGAGCCGGCCATGCCTCTTTTCCTAGTTTATATAAATTCATGTTACAGTTAGAATAAAGACATCTTCGTGCCATTTTGCTCTGATCAAGAAGAGAGTTCCCATCTGATCCTTTATCTGGTGTCGATTTCCCTTAAGCATGCACTTGATCCACACCAATTAGGTCAGGCAGTAGGCAACTTGTGAACCTTTGTAAGAGTTCACCCTAACAATAACGTATTCTATTTACGTGCATTACTGAGTGCCTGATGTAAATGCACACAGGTTTTGGAGCTCCTGTTTTCCTACCATAAGAGCTCGAAATTTATCCAATTTTCCATTCCTGACAACACATGATGGAGCCACTGATCTAGAGAGAGTCAGAGTGACACGTCTATAAGACATTTTTGGCATATTGGGCTGGCTTTAGCTTAACTGCCCTTTGGTGCCTCCACCCATTTTTTTTTACCTGGTTTCAAAAAACATGAATAAGGGCAGGATCCATTTTTTTTTATATCCTAAGAAAATTGATTTCGGCTTTGCTCACAGTTGTTTTTCCTGACATGAAATAACCACCCACATTTATTACACTATAATCTCCCTTCATTTTTTGGTGTGGAGTCTACACCTGACATCCACATTGATTCCATCCCATCTGAACTGGCGCTTAAAGGGGTATTCTGATCTTGTACATTTATGTTGTATCCACAGGATATATGTAGGTTTTATCAATGGGACCCACATATATCTCAAGAATGTGGAACTGTTGCGTTTCGTGGAGAGATGGTATGACTTCCTATACGCATGAATGGAAAGTATGGCCATCTCTTGGCTAAGAGCCACACATTTCATGGCCCCATCGGTGGGATTGGCATTCACTATACATTTTTGCCAAATTAATATTCTATAAATGTACAAGATAAGAATACAATATGATGCGCAATGTACCTGGTGGCTCTGCTATGCATTCATTGAGTGGCAAAAGGCCAAAATACAGATATTAAAGGGGATTGTAGAAAATTAGAAAAAAAAAATCTCTGTTTTCCAGCATAATAAAGTGTTATTAGAATGGATACATAAACACAATTGAGTACAATATTCTTTTTCTTAAAAAGAAATAACTTTATTAAATTTTTCAAAAACCACATACATAAAAAATACCGATAAAAATATGTTTATGAGAGGTATTACAAGGAAGTCCAAACAATATCCACTTGGCCTGAAAATTGACTATAATTCAACACACAACAATATAAATGATACAACAATAAACAAATATATATATATATATATATATATATTCATATTCAAGGTTAGGAGGGAATCCAGGGCACTGCTAGACACTATTGATTCACCTGCTTTATAGTCCATCACGCATAGGTATGAAATCGGTGCTGCTCTGGGGTGCATATGCAGCAAAAAGACAATTATCCATATGAATTGGAAGAGAAATGGCACTCGCCAGGTTGTTGCTGTGCATAAGGTGATTTTTATTCAATCGTGGAGGTTACATGTGTGGGGGCCGGCGGGGAGGGAGCATTCGCCAAGCACGTCAGACGACGGCCGTTTCGCACTTCAAATGTCATTTAAAGTGCGAAACGGCTGTCTGATGTGCTTGGCGAATGCTCCCTCCCCGCCGGCCCCCACACATGTAACCTCCACGATTGAATAAAAGTCACCTTATGCACAGCAACAACCTGGTGAGTGCCATTTCTCTTCCAATTCAAATATATATATATATATATATATATATATATATATATATATATATATACACACACAGTACAAACCAAAGGTTTGGACACACCTTCTCATTCAAAGAGTTTTCTTTATTTTCATGACTCGAATGACAATGAAAATTGTAGATTCACATTGAAGGCATCAAAACTATGAATTAACACATGTGGAATGAAATACTTAACAAAAAAGTGTGAAGTAACTGAAAATATGTCTTATATTCTAGGTTCTTCAAAGTAGCCACCTTTTGCTTTGATTACTGCTTTGCACACTCTTGGCATTCTCTTGATGAGCTTCAAGAGGTAGTCACCGGAAATGGTCTTCCAACAGTCTTGAAGGAGTTCCCAGAGATGCTTAGCACTTGTTGGCCCTTTTGTCTTCACTCTGCGGTCCAACTCACCCCAAACCATCTCGATTGGGTTCAGGTCTGGTGACTGTGGAGGCCAGGTCATCCGACATAGCACCCCATCACTCCTTCTTAGTCAAATAGCCCTTACACAGCCTGGAGGTGTGTTTGGGGTCATTGTCCTGTTGAAAAATAAATGATGGTCCAGCTAAACACAAACTGGATGGAATAGCATGCCACTGCAAGATGCTGTGGTAGCCATGCTGGTTCTGTATGCCTTCAATTTTGAATAAATCCCCAACAGTGTCACCAGCAAAGCACCCCCACACCATCACACCTTCTCCTCCATGCTTCACGGTGGGAACCAGGCATGTAGAGTTCATCCGTTCACCTTTTCTGCGTTGCACAAAGACACAGTGGTTGGATCCAAAGATCTCAAATTTGGACTCATCAGACCAAAGCACAGATTTCCACTGGTCTAATGTCCATTCCTTGTGTTCTTTAGCCCAAACAAGTCTCTTCTGCTTGTTGCCTGTCCTTAGGAGTGGTTTCCTAGCAGATATTTTATCATGAAGGCTTGCTGCACAAAGTATCCTCTAACAGTTGTTCTAGAGATGTGTCTGCTGCTAGAACTCTGTGTGGCATTGACCTGGTCTCTAATCTGAGCTGCTGTTAACCTGCAATTTCTGAGGCTGGTGACTCGGATAATCTTATCCTCCACAGCAGAGGTGACTCTTGGTCTTCCTTTCCTGGGGCGGTCCTCATGTGAGCCAGTTTCTTTGTAGCGTTTGATGGTTTTTGCCACTGCACTTGGGGACACTTTCAAAGTTTTCCCAATTTTTCAGACTGACTGACCTTAATTTCTTAAAGTAATGACGGCCACTCGTTTTTCTTTACTTAGCTGCTTTATTCTTGCCATAATACAAATTTTAACAGTCTATTCAGTAGGACTATCAGCTGTGTAGCCACCAGACTTCTGCACAACACAACTGATAGTCCCAACCCCATTTATAAGGTAAGAAATCCCACTTATTAAACCTGACAGGGCACACCTGTGAAGTGAAAACCATTTCCGGTGACTACCTCTTGAAGCTCATCAAGAGAATGCCAAGAGTGTGCAAAGCAGTAATCAAAACAAAAGGTGGCTACTTTGAAGAACCTAGAATATAAGACATATTTTCAGTTTTTTCACACTTTTTTGTCAAGTATTTCATTCCACATATGTTAATTCATAGTTTTGATGCCTTCAATGTGAATCTACAATTTTCAGAGTCATGAAAATAAAGAAAACTCTTTGAATGAGGTGTGTCCAAACTTTTGGTCTGTACTGTATATATATATATATATATATATATATATATATATATATATATAAATTATATACATTTACTGTATCTTGACCAGTATATAGATATTACCAAATTATTATATATACACACACCTTTAAATACTATTTAATTCTTAAAAATAAGTGCATAGAACACGGGAATAATACCCATATCTCCACAATTTAGGAGGCACTAATATAAAGTGCAGTGCATAGGAGGGGTAGGTATACCAAATATAGGCCTTATTTTTCCCAGTCTGTACAGTAACCGGCTGGGCCAGTTGCATTATTTTCAGTGTTTTACCAGTTCATCTCATGTGAGTTTACTGCACAATCATAACCATATACAGTATGTTTGTGCATCATATATCGGTAGCAATATTATATGATGCACACAGAGATATATATATATATACACACACCACACACCGTATATGACACCCATACAAACATTATATTACATCGTATACATGGCAAACATGCAGGTGACACCCTTCATTATGGATAGGATGTAGTCTAATAGAAGGACATATGTGTGTAGCTTATTTAGTTATTTAAGTTGCAATATTATATGACATAGACACACAGAAATACACGTACACATACAGTGTGTCCACCCATATCCTGTTAACCACCATTAACATGAGAACGGCGGCAGCCGTAGGCATAGAAGTGGTATCTAGGTATAGTAAAGTAGCCATGCGCTACGCAATGAAACCACCTATTGCACCACCTGGTGGAAAACAACCATAGCATTTTTATCTTGAAAACAGAACGAGATAGTGAAAAAAAGTGAATTAAAAAATTGTTGGGCATCATCACTTCAATACGAATCGACACCTTGCATACAGAAATGCTATGATATGAAATCCATGACCCCCCCCCTTCAAAAAACATTGAATGCTGGTCATGCATACGGCGCTCATTTAACTTTGATGCGCAAAGTGGCCACCATCAGATGCAATGCACATCTGGACTCTGGACAGCATACTGTATCTTGCTGCATGTTGTGCAATATGGTGGGTGACATGTTTGCATCTGTATTATGTCGTCGTAAGTCCTGCAATGTTGGTGGAGGGGTCGCATACACCTGCTGTTTAATGTGACCTCACAGAAAGAAGTCCAAGGAGGTCAGGTCAGGTGAGCGTGGAGTCCACTCCACGCAGCCACCATACCCAATGTAGGAAGGTCTCCTTGAGGTATCGCTTCACATCCGCAGCCTTGTGAGTTTTACACATTCTAATCATAGCATTTCTGTATGCAAGGTGTCAATTCGTATTGAATTGATGATGCCCTACAACTTTGTAATTCACTTTTTTTCTCTATCTCGTTCCGTTTTCGAGATAAAATTTCTTCATGTACTGTCTCATTGCCTCCTGTCAGGTCCATGTTGTTCCAATCACTGTCAGTCACTTCTTAGTATGGTGAATAGTATTAAAGAGGTTTCTACAAGTTTTGAAAATTAGTACTAAAGGGACTTTGCTCAAATTAGAAATGATGACCTTCTGTCCATCTGTGAGCTCAAGTCTGCTGCATCTAGTCTCTGGCCTCCTCATCAGCAGGCCAAATATGTGTATACCACCAAACCATGGACAGACCACATATCACTAGCACATAGTGATTGAAAAATACCACATACCGTGTTTTTCCAAAAATAAGACATTGTCTTATATTTTTTTTTGCCCCCCAAAAAAGCACTAGGGCTTATTTTTGGAGGAGGTCTTATTGTTGGAGAAACATGGTTGGGGGTAAGTTTACCCCCCCCAAAAAGCAGAACCCCCCCACTTCCCAGGAGACTCATACTCACCAGACCAGGACGTCTGCGTGGTTCCCAGGTCCTCCTGTGATCTCCGGTCGGTGCTGCACGCCGTCCTACCCTGCCGCAGGCACACACACAGCAGATCATACACACACATACACAGCAGATCACACACACACAGCAGATCGCAGATATACACAGCAGATCAAAAGGCACATACGGCCGATCACAGATACACACATCCGATCGCAGGCACACACAGCCGATCTCAGATACACACAGCCGATCGCAGGCACACACAGCCGATCACAGATACACACATCCAATCGCAGGCACACACAGCTGATCACAGATACCCACATCCGATCACAGGCACACACAGCCGATCACAGATACACACATCTGATCACAGGCACAGACAGCCAATCACAGATACACACAGCCGAACGCAGACACACACAGCCGATCACAGACACACACACACAGCCGATTGCAGACACACACACACACAGCCGATTGCAGACACACACAGCAGATCACACACACACACATCACATCACATCCAGCAATTACGGCCGCAAGGAATGAGAGCAAGTCACGTGTCCCGCCGCAGGTCCTGTTCGTTGCGCTCCACTGCGCTGCCTCTCAGGATTCTGCCGGCGAGAAGACATCGGTGTCGCTGGATGAGGTAAGTGTGTATGCGATCTGATGTGTGTACGATCCGATGTTTGTGTGTGTGATTTGATGTTTGCATGTGATCCGATGTTTGTGTGTGCGATTTGATTATGTGTGCGATCTGACTGTGTGTGCGATCCGATGTTTGTGTGTGCGATCTGGTGTGTGTGAGAGATCTGATTGTGTGTGTGAGAGCTGATGTGTGCGGGTGTGTGATCACTGCAGGTCCTGCCGCTCAGCATCGGGTGAGTGTAATTGCCGGGTGCCGCTGTCTATAATGAAGTGTCCTGCAGTATTCTTTATCTTTTTTAGCTGCACGGACACTTCATTATTGATCCACAACTAGGGCTTATTTTCGGGGGAAGGCTTATATTTAAGCCTTTCTCCAAAAATGCTGAAAATCCTTGCTAGGGCTTATTTTTGGGGGAGGTCTTATTTTTGGAAAAACACGGTACAAGGGATAAATACAGCCACACCGTGACCAGACCACATATTACTTCCAAATAGTGACCAAATAATACCACATACAAGGGAGAAATATTTCCACACCATGACCAGACCACATATTACCACCACAGAGTGGTACAATATTGATCATTAATAAACCCCCCCACAATACTAATAAGATTAATATTACCATCAGTGCCATTATACACAGCAGCTCTGTATATAGTATACAGTGATCACTGGTGACATTATACACAGGAGCTCTGTATATAGCGTATAATGTACAGGTAATACAGTGACTACCTGTAACATTATATACAGGAGCTCTGTATATAGTGTATAGTATATGTGTACAGGTAATACACTGACTTACCAGTGATGTCTCTAGTTAAAGTGATTCCTCTTCACTTTTCCTCTTCATCCAGCACAGGCCACTATCATTTCTTCCACCCAACACTCATTGCTGCAGAAAATAACAGTTATCTGTAACTGATAACTTCTAGTACACGTCCATACTTTTCCCCCAACCGTCTTTGCTATTTCAGATGAAGAAAAAAGTGACATGGAAAACAGTATCCTCAAAAGAAAAATACAGTATATTACAGCAGCAGTAATGTCCTCTAATTGACTCCTACACTAGTTATTTCCTCTAGTTGCCACCATGAACCAATAATCTATGTTCCTCATTTTAGCCCCCATATAGTTTTGTCACCCATCCTGACCTTTTCTTGTAATAATGTCGCCCATCCTGTAATAATATGCTCTATCCTGGCTTCTTCCTGTAACAATGTATTTTATCCTGGGCCCATATATCACCTATGCTGGGCCCTTGTCTCTCATGTCACCCATCCTGAGCACGTATTTGCCCCATTCTGGGTCCTTATGTTACCAATCATGTGTGGTATGTAACATATGCGCTCAGGATCGGTGACATGAGCGCCCAGAATGGGTGACTTGAGGGCCCAGAATGAGTGACTTGAGAACCCAGAATAAGTGACTTGAGAACCCAGAATGGGTGACAAGAGGGCCCGGGATGGTGGACATAAAGGCCAGAATGAGTAACATAAGGTTGAGGATGTGGGGACATATATACGAGGATAGGTGACATAAGAGCCTGGATGGGTGACATACAGGCCCATAAAGGGTGATAAAAGACTGACTGCCGGGCAGCTGATGTCCATGTACACCTTCGCGTATGACATCACTGTCATGAGTCGGCGACGTGCATGCCAACATCAGCTGCTGGCCTCTGATAGGCCATCCGCCATTTTAACTGTTGTAGTGTGGAAAAGAGGTGGCTTTTTAGACTGGGCAGACCTGGACTGTAAAAGTCTGGATCAGCGCGGTCCAAAGATGCCTGGGTGCCAGGCTCGGAATTCGCTGTGATCCAGTTTCGGCAATGGGGAAATAAAAAAAAAAATAAAGGAAAAATAAAGAAAACAAGATTGAAGCAAGCGCTTCATACTTACGAAGGCTCCGTGTCATGGTGGCAAACTGCTTACAGGTCGTGCATTCACTTACTGTGCCGCGCATTAGGCTCATCGCATACACATGGCTTTCCATGCTTTCCCCGCCCAACAGCCATCCTGTCATCTGTGATTGGTTGCAGTCAGTCGCGCCCCCAGCCAGTGTAACAGCGTATGACTATAATCACTGAGTGGTGCTGTACGCTTGCCAGTACCGAGATATAAAAGTAAATAAATAAAATAATTGGAGCAGGGTCCCCAAGTATTCTGATATCCAGCACAGATAAAGCACATGTATACAGGCTGCTGACCCAGTCCAGCGCTTATCTTGGCTGTGTATCAAAAGAAGAGGAACTGCATGAGGCTTTTTTTTTTGTTCCAATTATTTAAATAAATAATTAAAAAAAAACAACATGGTGTCAATTTTCATACCCAGCCATGATAAAGCCAGCTGGGGGTTGGTATCCTCAGACTGGGGTGGCCCAGCCTACAAATATCAGTCTCCAGCCACCCAGAATTGTCGCATCTATTAGATGCAAAAAGCCCGCTGCTTTACAGGCTCTTCTGTTGCCCTGGTATGGTGGCAATCGGGGTAATGAGGGGTTAATAACAGCCCATAGCTGCTACTAAACCATAGATTAGTGATGGCAGGCACCTATGACACCCACATCACTAATCTGTAAGTAAGAGTAAATAAACACAGAGACCGAAAAAATCCTTTATTTGGAATAAAAGACAAAAAACACCCTCTTTCACCCCTTTATTAACCCCCAAACACACCTGAAGGTCCGAAGTATTCCACACAAGATCCCATGTCGATTCAGCTCTGCTACAGCTGAATGTCACAGTGAGCGCCATAGAACATGAATGCCCGCTGTGAATGCAGCCAGACAATGACTGAGCCGGGATGAGCGATGACATCACTAAAGTTATTTGTGGTTACAGCTGGAGATTCTCACGGTCCTCCACCTGTAACAGCAGGTAACCTGACCTCAGGTGACCTCAATAAAGTCAGTGACCTCACCTCAGGTGAGACCTGCATCTCCTAGCAGAAAACTGTGGGGGGGTTTTGCCAAGAGATGTAGATTTGGTGCTGAAAATTTTTACACCATATTACTGCACCCAACCTACACCTCCTGGCAAAAAAACACAGGTTTTTGACACATTTTTTTCTCATAGTGTTTGCCACGGTATTCTGCCAGGAGGTGGACATTTAGTGCTGACGTTGTGTGCACCAGATTTTAGCACCAAATTTACACGTCCTGGCAGAAAAAAAAAACTTTTATTTGCATTTTTGGGCCAAGGGTAGCAAATTTGGTGCTGAAATTTTTACACCATGTTCCTGCATCCAATCTAGACCTCCTAGCAACGCCCCCCCCCCAAAAAAACGCATCACTACCGCATCATACCACATGCAGAAAGTGATGCGTTTTTTGCCAGGAGGTGTAGATTGGATGCAGGAATATGGTGTAAAAATTTCAGCACCAAATTTGCATCTCGGCTGAAAAATGAAAAAAACTTTTTAACTCTGCCAGGAGGTGCAAATTCGGTACTGAAATCTGGTGAAGATGATTTCAGCACCAAATGTGCACCTCCTGGAAGAAAACCGCAGCAAAAACTGTGGCAAAACTGCAGCAAAAAATGCGTAAAAAACCACTTTTTTGCCAGGAGGTGTAGATTAGGTGCAGGAATATCGTATAAAAATTTCATCACCAAATTTGCATGTCTTCCCCAAAAATGAAAAAAAAAAACAAAAAACAAAAAAACCCCACATTTTTTTTTCTGCCAGGAGGTGCAAATTCCGTGCTGAAATCTGGTGCAGGCGATTTCAGCACCAAATGTGCAACTTCTGGCAGAAAACCGCAGCAAGATTCACGGCAAAAACCGCATAAAAAATGTGTATAAAACCCCACTTTTTTTGTCAGGAGGTGTACATTGGGTGCAAAAATATGGTGTTAAAATTTAATCACCAAATTTCCCTCCCTTGGTCCAAAAATTCAAAAAATGTTTTTTTTTTTCTGCCAGGAGGTGCAAATTTGGTGCTGAGATCTAGTGCAGAGTATTTCAGCATCAAATGTGCACCTCCTGGCAGAAAACCACAGCAAAAATAGGGCCAAAAAGCAGCATCAAAAAAACGTGTAAAACAAAACGTGTTTTTTTGCCAGGAGGTGTAGATTGGGTGCAGGAATATGGTGTAAATATTTAATCACCATATCTGCCTCTCTTGGCAAAAAACCCGCAGTTTTCTGCCAGGAGATGCAGATCTGTGAACTCAGTGACCTCAGGTTACCTGCGATCACAGGTGAAGGACCATGGGAATCTCCAGCTGTGACCTCAAATGAGCTGAGTGACGTCACCGCTGATTGCGCAGCTCATTCATTCTCTGCACTCACAGCGGGCAGTCATGGTCTATGGCCGCTCTCTGTGTCTTGGATATAGCAGAGCCAGGATCGTAATGGGATCTCGTGTGGATTACTTGAGACCTGCAGGGGTGTTTAGAGGGGTTAATAAACTGGTGAAAGAGGGTGGGTTTTTGTATTTTATTCCAAATAAAGGATTTTTTCGGTGTTTCTGTTTATTTACTTTCACTTACAGATCAGTGATGCGGGTGTCATAGTCGCTGCCATCACTAATCTAGGGTTTAGTAGCAGCTGTGGGCTGCTATTAACCCCACATTACCCCAATTGCTACCGCACCAGGGCAATCGGGAAGAGCTGGGTAAAGCGCCTTGCTTGTCGCATCTAATGGATACAACAATTCCGGGTGGCTGGAGGCTGATATTTTCAGGCTGGGTCTCCTCAGCCTTAGAATACCAGCCTCCAGCTGTTGGCCTTTATCTTGGCTGGGTATCAAAATTGGAGGGAACGCACATCAGTTTTTTAAAATTATTTATTAAAATAAATGATAAAAAAGATGCATGTGGTTCCTCTTCTTTTGCCACACAACTAAGATAAGCACAGGGCTGGGGCTGTAGCCATGGGCTTTATCTGTGCAGGGTATCAGAATACCAGTGAGACCCTGCACCTTTTTTTTTATAACATAAAACTGATGGTAGATTCTAGAGTGTACCGGCTCCTTCCAGAAATGATGTCATTTCAACACCCCCCTATCATATGATAGGGGCATGTTCAAAATGCCGTCCAATGTTTCCAGGCAGAATAAACATTCTTTTTCTAAGTCCATGTGAGCATGAAGTTGTTGATAATAGATGCGGGGGTATGTGGGTAAGACCCCCAGATAGGGGGAATGCAGGGGGGGTGAAGCCTCTCCTTGCATGATTATGGTGGACTTGAGGAATCATCACCATGCCCACCAACCAAGTGAGTTACGCCCACTAACCCGGTATGAGCCTGTACATTCTAGGCTCATGATAGATGCTAGAGTGTATGGGCTTCTTCAGGTACACTGCTTTCCCCGTCCACCGGCTCTCCTGATGCCTGTGATTGGATGCAGTGAGCTGACATGCTGACACTCAGGGTAGGGGCACATCTTACTGTAATTAGCAGTCCAGGAAGTGAATGAGAGGCCTGGGAGCAGCGTACAGTCATGCCAGAGGCTTGTAAGTAGAGTTGAGCGGATTGTCAATAATCCGGGTCCAGCGGATCCGCCGCGAGTTGTCAAAGAAGTCCGGATCCGATCCGCAATCTGGACCCATGTATGTCAATGGGGAGCGGATCCGGGACGAGAGAGAGAGAAAAAAAAAAAAAAACCCGAATCCGTATCATGCAGCCGGATTCCCGGGTCCAAGTCGGACCCGGATCGGACGCTGAAACCACACGGATCCGGACTTTTACAGTTCGGGTCCGCTCAACACTATTGGTAAGTCCACCGCTTGCCCTCCCATTCCTCTATCTTTTCTACCACTATTTTTAATCTCTGGATTCTGATCCCCATAGACATATGGTGGCCGGATTCCACACAGGATCCGTATTTTTTAAAAAAGAGCGCAGGGACCTGCCAATCATGGTTTTCTGCGAGTCTGCCTAGCTCTATGGCTTTCCATACTGCAGTAAATTACAAGGGAATTTTGGTCTGAGGCCCCTGGCCTTGAGAACTGGATCAAGGCATCGGTTCTTGCCGGTTCGTGAAAGATAGTAATTTGAACAACCAGTTCCACTGCACTTGAGAGAGCCAGCTCAATCCCACCCATAACTTTAGGAAAGCAGAGAGTGTTTGGCACCAGTTTCTCCAGCCGGAGCAGTGCATACACCCCTCCTTCCTTTCTCTGCTTAAGTCGGTAGAGAACACAGGACACCTGCACAAGGAAAGGGAAATTCACCCCCTGCAGACTGTCTCCTGGAGTCCAGCGCGGAACGGCAGCAGCACACTGATGTGGTTTCTCTCTGTGGCTATCCCTCCCATGTATGATGTCCGTCACCCTGTGAGACCACACTAGCTGCAGATAGGTAAGGCTAGACATGATGGCATATCCTTTCAAAATGCAAAAACTATCCCAGATTTCACAAACTCTTTACGGGAGAGTTAAGATGAGAAATTTAAATTATAGCATTAAATATGTAATAAAAAAAGTGTGTATAGATGGGCATACTGCATGGGGATACTACATAAACTATTACATACAGTGCCTTGCGAAAGTATTTGGCTCCCTTGAATTTTTCAACCTTTTCCCACATTTTAAGCTTCAAACATAAAGATAAAAATGTTAATGTTATGGTGAAGAATCATCAACAAGTGGGACACAATTGTGAAGTTGAACAAAATTTATTACTTATTTTAAACTTTAAAAAAAAAAAATAACTGAAAAGTGGGGCGTGCAATATTATTTGTCCCCTTTACGTTCAGTGCAGCAAACTCACTCCAGAAGTTCATTGAGGATCTCTGAAATGATCCAATGTTGTCCTAAATGATTGATGATGATAAATACAAGCCACCTGTGTGTAATCAAGTCTCCGTATAAATGCAACTGCTCTGTGATAGTCACAGTGTTCTGTTTAAAGCACAGATAGCATCATGAAGACCAAGGAACAAAACAGGCAGGTCCATGATACTGTTGTGGAGATGTTTAAATCCAGATTTGGTTACTAAAAGATTTACAAATCTTTAAACATCCCAAGGAGAACTGTGCAAGTGATCATATTGAAAAAGAAAGAGTATCATACCACTGCAAATCTACCAAGACCCGGCCGTCCATGCAAACTTTCATCTCAAACAAGGAGAAGACTGATCAGAGATGCAGCCACGAGGTCCATGATCACTCTGGATGAACTGTAGAGATCTACAGCTGAGGTGGGAGAGTCTGTCCATAGGACAACAATCAGTCGTACACGGCACAAATCTGGCCTTTATGGAAGAGTGGCAAGGAGAAAGCCATTTCTCAAAGATATCCATAAAAAGTGTTGTTTAAAGTTTGCCACAAGTCACCTGGGAGACACACCAAACATGTGGAAAAAGGTACGCTGGTCAGATGAAACCAAAATCGAACTATTTGGGACAATGCCGAACAATTTGTTTGGCGTAAAAGCAACACAACTCATCAGCCTGAACACACCATCCCCACTGTCAAAAATGGTGGTGGCAGCAACATGGTTTGGGCCTGCTTTTCTTCAGCAAAGACAGGGAAGATGGTTAAAATTGATGGAATGATGGATGGAGCCAAATACAGGACCATTCTTGAAGAAAACCTGTTGGAGTCTGCAAAAGACCTGAGACTGGGACAGAGATTTGTCTTCTAACAAGACAATGATCTCAAACATAAAGCAAAATCTACAATGGAATGGTTCACAAAAAAACGTATCAGGGTGTTAGAATGGCCAAGTCAAAGTCCAGACCTGAATCCAATCGAGAATCTGTGGAAAGAGCTGAAAACTGCTGTTCACAAACATTCTCCATCCAACCTCACTCAGCGCCAGCTGTTTGCAAAGGAAGAATGGGCAAAAATTTCAGTCTCTCGATTTGCAAAACTGATAGAGACATACCCCAAGCGACTTGCAGCTGTAATCCCAGCAAAAGGTGGCACTACAAAGTATTAACTTAAAGAGGACGAATAATATTGCACGCCCCAATTTTCAGTTATTTAATTTTTTAAAAAGTTTAAAATAAGCAATAAATTTCGTTCAACTTCACAACTATGTCCCACTTATTGATGATTCTTCACCATAACATTACAATTTTTATCTTTCTGTTTGAAGCCTGAAATGTGGGAAAAGGTTAAAAAATTCAAGGGAGCCTAATACTTTCGCAAGGCACTGTGTATACCAGAACCAACTTCACTACATTTATACACTAACATAATCAAGCTTACTACATAGATACAATGTGAAAATTAGGTTTACGGCATAGACACAGACCCAGAACCTAGTTGACTTCAAACTTTAGTATCAGCACCAGACTTAGGGCATGTATATATATATATATATATATATACAGTTAGGTCCAGAAATATTTGGACAGTGACACAATTTTCGCGAGTTGGGCTTTGCATGCCACCACATTGGACTTGAAATGAAATCTCGACAACAGAATTCAAGTGCAGATTGTAACGTTTAATTTGAAGGTTTGAACAAAAATATCTGATAGAAATTGTAGGAATTGTACACATTTCTTTACAAACACTCCACATTTTAGGAGGTCAAAAGTAATTGGACAAATAAACCAAACCCAAACAAAATATTTTTATTTTCAATATTTTGTTGCGAATCCTTTGGAGGCAATCACTGCCTTATGTCTGGAACCCATGGACATCACCAAACGCTGGGTTTCCTCCTTCTTAATGCTTTGCCAGGCCTTTACAGCCGCAGCCTTCAGGTCTTGCTTGTTTGTGGGTCTTTCCATCTTAAGTCTGGATTTGAGCAAGTGAAATGCATGCTCAATTGGGTTAAGATCTGGTGATTGACTTGGCCATTGCAGAATGTTCCACTTTTTAGCACTCATGAACTCCTGGGTAGCTTTGGCTGTATGCTTGGGGTCATTGTCCATCTGTACTATGAAGCGCCGTCCGATCAACTTTGCGGCATTTGGCTGAATCTGGGCTGAAAGTATATCCCGGTACACTTCAGAATTCATCCGGCTACTCTTGTCTGCTGTTATGTCATCAATAAACACAAGTGACCCAGTGCCATTGAAAGCCATGCATGCCCATGCCATCACGTTGCCTCCACCATGTTTTACAGAGGATGTGGTGTGCCTTGGATCATGTGCCGTTCCCTTTCTTCTCCAAACTTTTTTCTTCCCATCATTCTGGTACAGGTTGATCTTTGTCTCATCTGTCCATAGAATACTTTTCCAGAACTGAGCTGGCTTCATGAGGTGTTTTTCAGCAAATTTAACTCTGGCCTGTCTATTTTTGGAATTGATGAATGGTTTGCATCTAGATGTGAACCCTTTGTATTTACTTTCATGGAGTCTTCTCTTTACTGTTGACTAAGAGACAGATACACCTACTTCACTGAGAGTGTTCTGGACTTCAGTTGATGTTGTGAACGGGTTCTTCTTCACCAAAGAAAGTATGCGGCGATCATCCACCACTGTTGTCATCCGTGGACGCCCAGGCCTTTTTGAGTTCCCAAGCTCACCAGTCAATTCTTTTTTTCTCAGAATGTACCCGACTGTTGATTTTGCTACTCCAAGCATGTCTGCTATCTCTCTGATGGATTTTTTCTTTTTTTTCAGCCTCAGGATGTTCTGCTTCACCTCAATTGAGAGTTCCTTAGACCGCATGTTGTCTGGTCACAGCAACAGCTTCCAAATGCAAAACCACACACCTGTAATCAACCCCAGACCTTTTAACTACTTCATTGATTACAGGTTAACGAGGGAGACACCTTCAGAGTTAATTGCAGCCCTTAGCGTCCCTTGTCCAATTACTTTTGGTCCCTTGAAAAAGAGGAGGCTATGCATTACAGAGCTATGAATCCTAAACCCTTTCTCCGATTTGGATGTGAAAACTCTCATATTGCAGCTGGGACTGTGCACTTTCAGCCCATATCATATATATAATTGTATTTCTGAACATGTTTTTGTAAACAGCTAAAATAACAAAACTTGTGTCACTGTCCAAATATTTCTGGACCTAACTGTATATATATATATATATATTAGCTGTACTACCTGGCTTCGCCCAGGTTAATAACTGTTGTTAACAAAACAGAATGTATTAACAAAAATTTATTGTGCACACAAAAACCACCAAACAAATAGATAGAAATGTAATTATAAAAAAGCCAAAAACTAAGCTAGTAGAAGCATTTCACAACAAATATTTCAACACCACAGATATTCCACACAGATTTAACTAAATTGACCAAATAATGTGCTCCGTCTGTCTCTTTCCAGGTCTGTCTCTTTCCAGGTCTGTCTCTGTCCCCGTCTGTCTCTTTCCCCGTCTGTCTCTTTCCCCCTCTGTCTCTTTCCCCGTCTGTCTCTTTCCCCGTCTGTCTCTTACCCCGTCTGTCTCTTTCCAGGTCTTTCTCTTTCCAGGTCTGTCTCTTTCCAGGTCTGTCTCTTTCCAGGTTTGTCTCTGTCTGTCTCTTTCCAGGTCTGTCTCTTTCACCGTCTGTCTCTTTCACCGTCTGTCTCTATCACTCTGTCTATTTCCCTGTCTGTCTCTATCTCTCTGTCTCTCTGTCTGTCTCTCTGTCTATATCTCTGTCTGTCTCTCTGTCTCTCTGTCTGACTCTCTGTCTGTCTCTCTGTCTGTCTCTCTCTATCCATCTCCCCACTGACATCTTATTACCTCACAGATAATAAAGGACAGAGAGGGCGCTCCTGTGTGAAAACTGATTATAGGAGTAAAACAGTGTGATGGACACACTCACCTGGTACTGTTGTACATCAGGTACAACGCTGGGGAGATAGCCTTAGGTAATTGCAGGGTGTACAACTTGGCGTAAGCAGGGAGCCGATCCTTTCAAACCCACAGGGGTCCTGTCCTCGGTGGCCGCTCACACGATCGATAATCCCACATGGAGATCACAGCCGCCGGACCAGGGCTGAGTTTTGTTGTGCCACAACGCGGTTCAGGGATGCATATTCCCCCTTCCTCAGGTAGGCTACCTGAGGAAGGGGGAATATGCATCCCTGAAACGCGTTGTGGCACAGTTATCTGTAATAAAATTCTTAAAACCATCACCTTATCTTCATCCTTAGCAGCTCAGCCATACCGTGATTTTTTCCTTTATTCTCTGAAGCTTATAGCTCACAGATAAGCTTCTTATACTACGAATGTCTTTTGTTCCCATAGAAACCAATCACAGCTCCTACTAATAACCTGTAGTTCCAGGCTCCATTTACTTTAATGGAGGCATGTTTTTTGGAGAGTAACTGTAAAGTACGGGGTTAAATTTTCCTGTCAAAACATAGTCTACGACGTTCCCTGGCTCACATGAGGTGTCTGTGTAAAATTTTGTGATTGTAAATGCGACTGTGCAGACACACTCTTCATTTCACTTTTTCCCCATTATGTAGATAGGGGCAAAATTGATTGGTAAATTGGAATGCGCGGGGTTAAAATTTCACCTCATGACATAGCCTATGACGCTCTCGGGGTCCAGACGTGCGAGTGTGCAAAATTTTGTGGATGTAGCTGCGACGGTGCAGATGCCAATCTCGGACATACACACACACATACATACATACACACATACACACATTCAGCTTTATATAATATATATATATATATATATATATATATATATATACTAGCTGTACTACCCGGCTTCGCCCGGGTTAATAACTGCTGTTAACAAAATAGAATGTATTAACAAAAATGTATTCTGCACACAAAAAACACAAAACAAATAGATAGAAATGTAATTATTAAATTGTTGCCTATATTAACCAATCAGAGCTCAGATTAATTAACTGTAGCAAAATAGAAGCTAAGCTGTGATTGGTTGCTATTGGCAGCATGATAAATCTCTAGGCAACAGAAAGCCCTCCCCCTTGACAGTATATATTAGCTCACACATACACAAAATAGACAGGTCATGTGACTGACAGCTGCCGTATGTCCTATGTGGTACATGTGTTGTTCTTGTAGTTTGGCTGCTTATTAATCAGATTTTTATTTTTGAAGGATAATACCAGACTTGCGTGTGTTTTAGGGCGATTATGTGGCGAGGTTGGTGTATGTGTGAAATGTGTGCTGAGGGTGGTATATATGTTCAAGTACGTGGTATTTTGTGTGTGTGTTCATATCCCCGAGTGTGGTTCGTATCCCATGTTGGGGCCCCACCTTAGCAACTGTCTCTCTCTCTCTCTCTCTGTCTGTCTGTCTCTTTCCCTGTCTGTCTCTGTCTCTTTCCCTGTCTGTCTCAATCTCTTTCCCTGTCTGTCTCAATCTCTTTCCCTGTCTGTCTCAATCTCTGTCACTTTCCCTGTCTGTCTCTTTCCCTGTCTGTCTCTATCCCTTTCTGTCTCTTTCCCTCTCTTTCCTTGCCTTTCCCTGTCTTTCTCTTTCCCTCTCTTTCCCTGTCTGTCTCTTTCCCTGTCAGTCTGTTTCTTTGTCTGTGTCTGTATTTTTGTGTCTGTCTCTTACCTTGTCTATGTCTGTTTCTTACCCTGTCTGTGCCTGCCTCTTTCCCTGTCTGTGTCTGTCTCTTTCCCTGGATGCATTGTGACACGGCAACATTCTGTCACGCTCCCTGGCTCCCCTGTCACGCTCCCCGGCTCCCCTGCCACGCTCTCCGGCTCCCCTGCCACGCTCCCCGGCTCCCCTGCCACGCTCCCCGGCTCCTCTGCCAGGCGTCCCCCGCTCCACAGCCTCCATGCCCCATCACCTGCGGTCCCCAGGCAGCCCGGTCCCTGCTCCCGGCGCCCGTCGGCAACTCTGCTCCAGCCCGGCACTCCTGCCTCCTGTGCACCGCTCTCTGCTCTGGCTTCTGGCACCCGGGCCTCGCGCATGCGCATTAGGGCGCGCGCGGGGTCATTGACCCTTTCTTAAAGGGCCAGTGTCCTCCAACAGGATATTGAAGAATCAGGTACAGGGTATATAGGGGGATCCTTTCCAAGTGGGCGGGGCCTGTTCTTCATGTTTGCTAAGCTAGGAGTCAGGTCTCCTTGTGTCTTGTGGTATACTTACCTATCTCTCTCGTAGAGCCGCTCCTGCCTCGCCAACCGGTCCTGACGATACCCGAACACCGAACGGTGACTGTCTGCCATCCCGTCAGTTCATACCATCTCCGATCCCTGTGGTGACCCACCTTCTCGCTCCGTTGGTTCCGGACTCTGCCTGACGTCATCTCGGCCTCCGAACCTGAGCTCCGTCACCCGGACTACCTTCAGAGACCCCGTGGTCCCAGGGACTTCTTCACTCCACTCCTCTGAACGGACTGTCCTGCTACCCGTAGTGCTCCGGCTACCGGGCACCTTGCCCTCGGTGAGGTGTTCAGCCCAGTGGATCCACCTCCTGGGTCTGCCCGTCCACCTGGCCCTAACACATTCCATATAAGGGCGTGGCTCCGCATCTTCTGAAGTTCTGGCTGCACTGTTGCTCCCTACTCCATTCGCTTTAATGGAGGCAGGTTTTTTGGTGAATAACTGTAAAGCGTGGGGTTAAAATTTCCCCTCAAAACAAAGCCTATGACGCTCTCGGGGTCCAGAAGTGTGAGTGTGCAAAATTTTGTGGCTGTAGCTGCGACGGTGCGGATGCCAATCCCGGACATACACACACACATACACACATTCAGCTTTATATATATATATATATATATATATATATATATACTAGCTGTACTACCCGGCTTCGCCCGGGTTAATAACTGCTGTTAACAAAATAGAATGTATTAACAAAAATGTATTCTGCACACAAAAACCACAAAACAAATAGATATAAATGTAATTATTAAAAGGCAAAAACTAGGCTAATAGAAGCATTTCACAACATATATTTCAACACCACAGATATTCCACACAGATTTAACTAAATTGGCCAAGTAATGTGCTACGTCTGTCTCTTTCCAGATCTGTCTCTTTCCCCGTATGTCTCTGTCTGTCTCTTTCGAGGTCTGTCTCTTTCGAGGTCTGTCTCTTTCGAAGTCTGTCTCTTTCCAGGTCTGCCTCTTTTCAGGTCTGCCTCTTTCCTTGTCTGCCTGTCTCTGTCTCTTTCTTTGTCTTTCTCTATCTCTCTGTTTCTTTCCCCATCTGTCTCTTTCCAGGTCTGTCTCTTTCCCAGGTCTGTCTCTTTCCCCGTCTGTCTCTTTCCCCGTCTGTCTCCCCGTCTCTTTGTCTGTGTCTTTTCCTGTCTGTCTCTTTCCCGTTCAGCCTGTCTTTGTCTGTCTCTATTTCTCTGTCTCTTTCCCCGTCTGTCTCTATCAAGGTCTGTGTCTTTCCCCATCTATCTTTGTCTGTCTCTCTGGCTGTCTCCTCCTTCCCTGTCTGCCTGTCTCTGTCCCTGTCTGCATGTCTGTCTGTCTCTTTTCCCATCTGTCCCTTTCCATGTCTGACTTTTTCCAGGTCTGTCTCTTTCCCCGTCTGTCTCCCCGTCTCTTTGTCTGTGTCTTTCCCTGTCTGTCTCTTTCCCTGTCAGCCTGTCTTTGTCTCTATTTCTCTGTCTCTTTCCCCGTCTGTCTCTATCAAGGTCTGTGTCTTTCCCCATCTATCTTTGTCTGTCTCTCTGGCTGTCTCCTCCTTCCCTGTCTGCCTGTCTCTGTCCCTGTCTGCATGTCTGTCTGTCTCTTTTCCCATCTGTCTCTGTCTGTCTCTTTCACCGTTTGTCTCTGTCTGTCTCTTTCCCTGTCTGTCTCTGTCTGTCTCTCTGTCTGTCTCTCTCTGTCTCTCTCTATCCGTCTCCCAACCAACATCTTATTACCTCACATATAAGCTTCTTATACTATGAATGTCTTTTGTTCCTATAGCAACCACTCACAGCTCCTACTAATAACCTGTAGTTCCAGGCTCTATTTACTTTAATGAAGGCATGTTTTTTGAAGAGTAACTGTAAAGCGCGGGGATAAATTTTCCCATCAAAACATAGTCTACGACGTTCCCTGGGTCACATGAGGTGTCTGTGCAAAATTTTGTGATTGTAAATGCGACGGTGCGGATACACTTTTCGTTTCCCTTTTTCCCCATTATGTAGATAGGGGCAAAATTGATTGGTAAATTGGAACGCGCGGGGTTAAAATTTCGCCTCACAACATAGCCTATGATGCTCTCGGGGTCCAGATGTATGAGTGCCCAAAATTTTGTGGCTGTAGCTGCGACGGTGCAGATGCCAATCCTGGACATACACACATACATACATACAAACATACACACATTCAACTTTATATATTAGATCTCATAATTAAGATGCTTAATGCATAGATATGATATCAGAATCATGTCTGGTACATTGTAGGGCTAGAACAAAGATTGTTGCAAAGATATAACTGCACATACCAAGAAAAATGTATGTGAACGCCTATGATCCTATGCCATTGTAAAATACAGTAAAAATATTTTTGGATGGGTGGATAGATGAACAGAATAAATGATATGTTGATGAAAGTCAGTTGGTGAAACAGTCAATATACAGTGTGACATTTTGATGGTGGGGTAAAAAATGTGATTTGAGTGTGCCAGGTATTATAAATAGTCACAATCAGAGGCCAGAGACAATAGATGTCAGGTATACAATGTACAGTACTTAAATCAGTACACCTAACCTTCAGGGCAATTCCAACATCAATCATACAGAAATGCTGTCATTCTGCAAGGAAACGATAGATTACTAATGACGATTGGTCTTTAAACAAAGTACAAATTTATTATAACTTCAATCATCATATCAGTCATTTCCTTTCATTATACAGTATATGAGATGAACAGAGAAAAAGAAAACTACTCAAGTGGCAGATAACTGGACTAATGTGGCCTCACAATTGCTATTGCTAATATCAAAATATCACAACAACCTATAAGGCCTTACTCCCACTAGCATATAAATAATCGTTCCTATACTCATCAAGGAAAGTGAAACGACAGTCATGCGTATGCTATTCCATATGTCATGCGAGTGCTATGTGAGTGTGTAATTTTTTTTCTCGCCTATCATCCGTATGACATGCAAATGCAATGCGTTTTTTACCATCATCTTTTACATACTCTTATAACTCTATATGATTTTAACCTAATTGTCATAATTATTAAACCAATCTTGTCTAAAGCTAGATATATAGATAGATATATAGATATATAGAATAGATAGATATCCTGCATATACAGTACAAACCAAACGTTTGGACACACCTTCTCATTCAAAGAGTTTTTTTCATTTTCATGACTCTGAAAATTGTAGATTCACATTGAAGGTATCAAAACTATGAATTAACACATGTGGAATGAAATACTTAAAAAATTGTGAAACAACTGAAAATATGTCTTATATCCTAGGTTCTTCAAAGTAGCCACCTTTTGATTACTGCTTTGCACACTCTTGGCGTTCTCTTGATGAGCTTCAAGAAGTAGTCACCGGAAATCGTTTTCACTTCACAGGTGTGCCCTGTCAGGTTTAATAAGTGGGATTTTTTGCCTTATAAATGGGGTTGGGACAATCAGTTTTGTTGTGCAGAAGTCTGGTGGATACACAGCTGATAGTCCTACTGTATAGACTATTAGAATTTGTTTTATGGCAAGAAAAAAGCAGCTAAGTAAAGAAAAACGAGTGGACATCATGACTTTAAGAAATGAAGGTCAGTCAGTCTGAAAAATTGGGAAAACTTTGAAAATAACCCCCAAGTGCAGTGGCAAAAACCATCAAGCACTACAAAGAAACTGGCTCACATGAGGATCACCCCAGGAAAGGAATACCAAGAGTCACCTCTGCTGCAGAGGATAAGTTTATCCGAGTCACCAGCCTCAGGAATCGCAGGTTAACAGCAGTTCAGATTAGAGACCAGGTCAATGCCACATAGAGTTCTAGCAGCAGATACATCTCTAGAACAACTGTTAAGAGTAGACTTTGTGCAGCATGCCTTCATGGTAAAATAGCTACTAGGAAACCACTGCTAAGGACAGGCAACAAGCAGAAGAGACTTGTTTGGGCTAAAGAACAAAAGGAATGGACATTAGACCATTGGAAATCTGTGCTTTGGTCTGATGAGTCCAAATTTGAGATTTTTGGATCCAACCACCGTGTCTTTGTGCGACTCTGAAAAGGTGAACGGATGGACTCTACATGCCTGGTTCCCACCGTGAAGCATGGAGGAGTAGGTGTGATGTTGTGTGGGTGCTTTGCCGGTGGCACTGTTGGGATTTATTAAAAATTGAAGGCATACAGAACCAGCATGGCTACCACAGCATCTTGCAGTGGCATGCTATTCCATCCGGTTTGCGTTTAGTTGGACTATCATTTATTTTTCAACAGGACAATGACCCCAAACACACCTCCAGGCTATGTAAGGGCTATTTGACTAAGAAGGAGAATGATGTGATTCTATGCCAGATGACCTGGCCTCCACAGTCACCAGACCTGAACCCAATCAAGATGGTTTGGGGTGAGCGGGACCACAGAAAGAAGACAAAAGGGCCAACAAGTGCTAAGCATCTCTGGGAACTCCTTCAAGACTGTTGGAAGACCATTTCCGGTGACTACCTCTTGAAGCTCATCAAGAGAATGCCAAGAGTGTGCAAAGCAGTAATCAAAGCAAAAGGTGGCTACTTTGAAGAACCTAGAATATAAGACATATTTTCAGTTTCTTTCACACTTTTTTGTTAAGTATTTCATTCCACATGTGTTAATTCATAGTTTTGATGCCTTCAATGTGAATCTACAATTTTCAGAGTCATGAAAATAAAGAAAACTCTTTGAATGAGAAGGTGTGTCCAAACTTTTGGTCTGTACTGTATATAATTTCACCACCTTCTACATTTTAAAATTGCACCGTTTAGTGTCTTTATTGTGGCATTAAACTGTGTTTAGGCTTGTTTATGTTAAAAAATAACTGAATGTTAAAAAATTAACATGGGGTCCCCCCTATTTTATGAAGCCAGCAAAAGTAAAGCAGACATTTGTGAGTTGATACATTCAAGCTGGGAAGGTCCACGGTTATTGGGTTCTTCCCAGCCTAAAAATACCAACCCGCAGCCACCCCAAAAGTGGCTCATCACATGAGATGCTCCAATTCTGGCACTTCACCTTGGCTCTTCCCGATTGCTCTGCTACATTGGCAATCCGTAATGGTAGTTGGGGTTGATATCAGCTGTGAATTGTCCCAAAACACAGCTAACATCGAGCCATGGTGTTAGTAAATATGAGGTGTCTCTCAGACACTCCCATTACTAACCTAGTAAGTAAAAAGAAAAAAAAACACTCATAAAAATAGTTTATTTTCAAATACACTCCTCAACTTAGTCCCTGGATCGCCAATTTATTAAAAACAAAACCGTGCAGGTCTGAAGTAGTCTCGGGTATCCAACATAGTGCAAATGAAAACCTGTAAAACATACAAAGAGAGAGAGACAAAAACAAGAAACTGTCCCTTGATCACCACCTAATTGGAATGCAAAGTTTCCATGCAAGCTTAACATTATCCAGCGCATCCCATAATGTTCCCCAAATCCAAGGATCAAAGTCTATGGAGCATCGTTTCTGACACTCCATAGGCTTTGAGCAGTAGCCACTGCTCTTCACAGTTGCTGTGTCTTGCAGAGCCCAATGTAAGTCAGGAGTGGCAACTGCTCAAACCCTATGGAGTGTCAGAACGATGCTCCATATACTGTGATCTTCTGAATCAAGGAATGTCAAGGACAGCAGTGGACTATGCCAGATCTGTGTGGCAAGTTTGCTTTCTAATAAATTGATGAATGAGGGACAGTCTTTGCTTTTATTTCTCTTTGTATTTTGCAGATTTCCATTTCTTGACTACATTGGACTCCAAGGAATATATCTATATATATGTCAATCTCCTGCTGTAGTGCTGAGAGAGGCTGGTCAAAAGCAGATACAAATTAGTCTGGTCTTCGGCGATGGTCCTTAACGGGATCTTTAAACCATGCCTACTCTGAAACACTTGAGCATTTCGTAGAAAAATATACCTGTTTGCAATCATACAGCCAGGCTCTGATTCAGGCTGCCCACAATTTGGGTAGCATAAATCTTTTTTAAGTCAAACTGATCATTTAAAGAGTTGTCAACTACTTAGACAGCCACCTCTCAGTGTTTATGTTTCCCATTCTATTGAGATTAAATACTTTATCTAGTTTCTATTGGTTGGTAAGGATTACAGTTGAGTGCGGTTCGTGGTTCGAGGTTCTCCAGTTCGCGGCTCGAGTGATTTTGGGGGCTGTTCTAGATCGAACTAGAACTCGAGCTTTTTTGCTAAAGCTCGATAGTTCTAGATACGTTCGAGAACGGTTCTAGCAGCAAAAAAAACAGCTAATTCCTGACTGGCTTTCCGCTGTAATAGTGTAAGTCACTCTGTGACTCACACTATTATGACATTTCAGTGTATAGTGTGCGGGAACAGCGCATTCAGATCACTGCTGTATGTATAATGGCGATCGCCATTTTTTTTTTTTTTTCCTTGTCTTCCTTCCCTAAGCGCGCGCGTGTTGTGGGGCGGGCCAGCATGTCAGCCAATCCCAGACACACACACAGCTAAGTGGACTTTTAGCCAGAGAAGCAACGGCATGTGTGATAGGATGCCCATGTCACATGTCCCTGCATTATAAAACCGGACATTTTCCTCCAGCACGCCATTATCTGCCTTCTGCGTCCTTGGTGTCAGCAGACATCACTGGCGCAACTCCTATCGCCGATACTGCTGTATACGCTCCATACACAGCGCTGGACAGCTTAGGGATAGCACTTTCTATCAGTCCTTTTAAGGGCTCATACCGGCAGGGTCAGAGCCATAGGTGACAGGTCTGTGAAAACAGAGTTTAACAGCTACACAAGATGACAGCGTCTGTGTAGCTAAGGTCAGGGATTTCCTCGCTGCATTTCCCCATTAGGAGGGATAGAAAGGCAAGCTTCCTTTCCTCTACCCAGAGACCCACAACCCTGCCACTGTACCCTCCTGTCCTTTGCACACTCCAACTCATTGTTACTAAGCCATTATACTAGCAAACACTGAGTGAACTTAGTGGCATCTTAAACGTGGCTGTTGGACTTCTGTATCGTCCCAGTAGTGCAAAGATATTTGCAGCACGTCTGCCTGCATTGCACACTCAAACTCATTGTTACTAAGCCATTATACTAGCAAACACTGAGTGTACTTAGTGGCATCCTAAACGTGGCTGTTGGACTTCTGTATCGTCCCAGTAGTGCAAAGATATTTGCAGCACGTCTGCCTGCATTGCACACTCAAACTCATTATAACTAAGCCATTATACTAGCAAACACTGAGTGAACTTAGCGGCATCCTAAACGTGGCTATTGGACTTCTGTATCGTCCCACTAGTGCAAAGATATTTGCAGCACGTCTGCCTGCATTGCACACTCAAACTCATTGTTACTAAGCCATTATACTAGCAAACACTGAGTGAACCTAGTGGCATCCTAAACGTGGCTATTGGACTTCTGTATCGTCCCACAAGTGCAAAGATATTTGCAGCACGTCTGCCTGCATTGCACACTCAAACTCATTATAACTAAGCCATTATACTAGCAAACACTGAGTGAACTTAGTGGCATCCTAAACGTGGCTGTTGGACTGCTGTATCGTCCCACAAGTGCAAAGATATTTGCAGCACGTCTGCCTGCATTGCACACTCAAACTCATTGTTACTTACTAAGACATTATAATACCAAAAATTGAGTAAACTTAGTGACATACAAGAAGTGGCTGTTGTACTCCATTAGTGCCCCACTGGTGCAAATCTATGTGCAGCACCTCTGCATGACACCCACCTGCCCTGTTTTTAATAAGCTATAATGATAGCAAAAAATACTGCCATTTAGTGGCATCATAGAACTGGATGTTGTATTTCATTATTGTCCCACTGGTGCCAAGCTATTTCTAGCACCTGTGCAGGACACCCTCATGCACATTTTGCTACGCTAATGTTATAGCAAACTCAGGGAATTCATTGCTGCATTTGATAATTCGGAGGGATAGAAAGTGAGGCTTCCTTTAGCTTTTCCTTCTGTTCATAGACAGCATCTCCAAGTCCACACCCGAAGAGCAATTTCTCCTCCACGTGTAAGTGTGGAGAGGCAGCTAGTGCGCATGCGTGTGCCGATTTACCCCAGATGCAGCCTAATTACAGTGTTTCGCCTAGTGAGTATGCTCAGCCTGACTGTGCCATTCCTGAGGCTAAGTCTTCATTTCGGGATACAGCGTATGCTCTTACACTTAGTGTGAAAAGCCTCTTTGCACAGGTACTTGCATTCCGTGCCGGGTCTAAGTCCTGTTTTGTGCCGAGACACCATGCTAAAGCTGATAGTCTTTTTTCAGAGACTCTATTTCATGCAACTGACCATGCTCAGGCACTTACTGCATCAGAAACTAGGTCCGGTAATGAACTCTTTGGCCCTGCCCCTGATGTGGGGGGGCCCATATAGACCACAGGGCATCAGGTGTCCTGACGATGTGGCCAGGCCACTCCCAAATGGCTTGCAGAGGCCCGCCCCTATGACTTGTCACCTCATTATTGATGGTCAGACGATGACTGGTGAGGTGTTTGTGTCGTGGCAGCCATGAGGTCATTATTGAAGTTGCGGTTCCAAATAGGATGCTAGTTATGCCACTCATGACGTGTCACTCTGCTTTTGTCTCCAGGAGGTGCATTGTGGTCCACCCTGGTTTGGGGCGGACCCAGGTTATAAAACGGGCTGGAGCCAACAAGGAGGTGCGCAGTTTTCTATTATGCTCCGAAAGAGCACACCTCCATGTGTTCAACCCATTGCGGCTTTAGGCCAGAGGTAGGCAGGGATATGGCGTCGATGCAGGCCGCCACCACAGTTGGTAACGCAGAACGGTTAAGACCAGCTCCTGTCCTACAAGTCCTGCTTGTGCAGCCCAGTGGCATTAACATGGGGAGATAAGGTATGCACACCAGTGACTATGTAAGGGGAATACATGAAATAGCAGAAACTGCTGTGTGAATACTGACTTGAAAAATCCAATAGCTATATGTAAGAGTGAAAATGTGAAAAATGGAATCTGCATTACTGCCATGAACATATGAATCAAGAGAAATTTAGCTACTGAATTGATCAATGCAATAGAGCCCCAACACTACGCCAAAGTATTTCTCTACGTTGGGGTCCCTAGCTTGTGTGTGTCCTCTCATGCAGTTAAAAAACTTACCGTGTATGGGAAGCTGAGACCCAGGCTATTTATGCGTATGATGTGGATTGGCAATAGGTGTGGTTGGGGAGGGTTCACAAACTAAAAACTACTAACAAATAAGGAATAACGTTTGGAACACCATTCTAAGTCTAAACTGGGTGCAAAAACCTAAAAAAACATCACTATGGGGAGATAAGGTATGCACACCAGTGACTATGTAAGGGGAATACATGAAATAGCAGAAACTGCTGTGTGAATACTGACTTGAAAAATCCAATAGCTATATGTAAGAGTGAAAATGTGAAAAATGGAATCTGCATTACTGCTATGAACATATGAATCAAGAGAAATTTAGCTACTGAATTGATCAATGCAATAGAGCCCCAACACTACGCCAAAGTATTTCTCTACGTTGGGGTCCCTAGCTTGTGTGTGTCCTCTCATGCAGTAAAAAAACTTACCGTGTATGGGAAGCTGAGACCCAGGCTATTTATGCGTATGATGTGGATTGGCAATAGGTGTGGTTGGGGAGGGTTCACAAACGAAAAACTACTAACAAATAAGGAATAACGTTTGGAACACCATTCTAAGTCTAAACTGGGTGCAAAAACCTAAAAAAAATCACTATGGGGAGATAAGGTATGCACACCAGTGACTATATAAGGGGAATACATGAAATAGCAGAAACTGCTGTGTGAATACTGACTTGAAAAATCCAATAGCTATATGTAAGAGTGAAAATGTGAAAAATGGAATCTGCATTACTGCCATGAACATATGAATCAAGAGAAATTTAACTACTGAATTGATCAATTCAATAGAGCCCCAACACTACGCCAAAGTATTTCTCTACGTTGGGGTCCCTAGCTTGTGTGTGTCCTCTCATGCAGTTAAAAACTTATTTGTTAGTAGTTTTTCGTTTGTGAACCCTCCCCAACCACACCTATTGCCAATCCACATCATACGCATAAATAGCCTGGGTCTCAGCTTCCCATACACGGTAAGTTTTTTAACTGCATGAGAGGACACACACAAGCTAGGGACCCCAACGTAGAGAAATACTTTGGCGTAGTGTTGGGGCTCTATTGCATTGATCAATTCAGTAGCTAAATTTCAATTGATTCATATGTTCATGGCAGTAATGCAGATTCCATTTTTCACATTTTCACTCTTACATATAGCTATTGGATTTTTCAAGTCAGTATTCACACAGCAGTTTCTGCTATTTCATGTATTCCCCTTACATAGTCACTGGTGTGCATACCTTATCTCCCCATAGTGATGTTTTTTTAGTTTTTTGCACCCAGTTTAGACTTAGAATGGTGTTCCAAACGTTATTCCTTATTTGTTAGTAGTTTTTCGTTTGTGAACCCTCCCCAACCACACCTATTGCCAATCCACATCATACGCATAAATAGCCTGGGTCTCAGCTTCCCATACACGGTAAGTTTTTTAACTGCATGAGAGGACACACACAAGCTAGGGACCCCAACGTAGAGAAATACTTTGGCGTAGTGTTGGGGCTCTATTGCATTGATCAATTCAGTAGCTAAATTTCTCTTGATTCATATGTTCATGGCAGTAATGCAGATTCCATTTTTCACATTTTCACTCTTACATATAGCTATTGGATTTTTCAAGTCAGTATTCACACAGCAGTTTCTGCTATTTCATGTATTCCCCTTACATAGTCACTGGTGTGCATACCTTATCTCCCCATAGTGATGTTTTTTTAGGTTTTTGCACCCAGTTTAGACTTAGAATGGTGTTCCAAACGTTATTCCTTATTTGTCAGTGGCATTAACAGGCCTGCTGCTGCTGATGCGCCTGCTGTTCACAGGTGTGGCCCCAATGCACACGGTCAGCGTACTGAATGGCCCCTGTGATGTTAACAGGGAGTTCCTGGGCTGGGTGGGCGTGTGGACCCTGTGACGCTAACAGGGCTCCCAGTCTCAAGATCCGAGTGGCGTCTAACTCAGTTCAGACAACTATTAGTTTCATAGCCACACAGATCTGTATCCTCCACCTAACCTTCCAGTTGCCAACCTCTCCTTTTCCATCTGGGAGCACGGTGGACATTGACTGCTGATGGGGATATATACCTTTCTCTTTCTTTTCTTATTAATTTTCGTTATATAGCGGTAACATAGTATATACCACCTTATCCAAATCTGCCAGTCCCACCGTAACAGATGGTGTTTCTTCATCAAATGTTACTTTTGCTTAACCAACAAACCCACGGACAAAAACTTTTTTCCCCTTTCCAACACACCTGTTCCCCTTTCCACCAGCATTTGTCCTTTTTCAACTCATTTGGTATATGACCAAAAGTGCAACTCTGCAGGGACACCATACTCAATGCCATCTCAGCACAGCAGCCAGCCCTCGGTCCCTCAGATGTGGACAAGTAAAAGCCCATTTCCTTCTATCCATGACAAAGCGTTGAGATTCACTCTGTGCAGCACTGGTGTTTACTGGAAAAGCAGATCTAAGAATCCGTACCACCTTCTGCAGATACTCCTGTATACGTGCGTCCCTTTCTATGGCAGGAATTATTTCGCTAAATTTTGTCTTGTACCGGGGATCTAACAGTGTGGCAACCCAGTAGTTAGCATTACTTCGAATTCGTACAATCCGAGGGTCATGTTGTAGGTAGTGCAGCAAGAAGGCGCTCATGTGTCTTGTGCATCCAGGAGGACCAAGTCCTTGGTGTGTTGGTGGCAGAGAGGTGAGAATCGTGCCTCCTTCCTCTGCCCTCTCCCCCCAACCTCGCACAACCGAAATGTGAGCAAGCTCTCACTCATCTGCTGAGTCTTCCATGCCCATCGCCAGTTCGTCCTCCATTTCTTCATGGGCTCCTGCACCTTCCTCAACAATTTTTGCTGATACTATGCGCCCTTGTTAATCCCTCTCCCCCACCATGACTGCCGCCTAGGTGCCGCTCACCGTCTGGACCTTGTAGATCTTATTATCCCTTCTGCATATGACTCCTCCTGTACTTCCTCCCCTTCCTTTTGGACCAACACCTGACTCCGAATAATGCATACAGTGTGCTCCATCTTGTAGATGACCAGAATTGTCATGCTGAGAATGGCATCGTCGGTGCTAAAGATCTTCGTCGATATTTGTAAACTGTGTAGAAGGGTGCATAGGTCCTTGATCTGACACCACTCCAGCAGCGTGATCTGCACCGCCTCTGGATCAAGTTAGCCCAGGGTATACGTCATACCGTATTTCAGCAGGGCTCTGCGGTGCTGCCACAGACGCTGAAACATGTGCAGATTCAAATTCCTGCGTGTCGGAACATCGCATTTCAGGCATTTAACCGCCAGACCCTAAGACTTCAGGAGCGATGAAAGTTGTTGAGCTGCTGGGTGCGAAGGATGAAAGTGAGCACATAGCAGCGTGCCCGCTGCACAAGGCCATGTAGGCCGGGATGGTATTTTAAAAATTGCTGGAGAATCAGATTCAACACGTGAGCCATACAAGGCACGTGTGTCACATTGCCCTGACGAAGGGCCGCACACAGGTTTGCATCATTGTCGCACCAGACCTTCCCTGACTGCTGGTTGAGTGTAGACAACTCGGTCTCACTCTCCAGAGCTAACCGTCCACAATTCCTCAGCAGTGTCTCACATTTCCCCTACATTTCAAAGTAAACATTTGACCGCCTGATGGCCTTGAGCTCTGCTGCCAGCATAGTAAGGAGGTGTGTGGGATTCCTTGGGCGCAGTTACAAGGAAGGGTGGCCTGACCACACAGGGTTTGGGCCGAGGTGGAGGACCCACACGAGGTTAAGGAGGCAGAAGCAGTGGAGGAACTTGTACATACAGAGGAAGGATTGACACACAAGTCGTGGGAACGGCAAGACTTGTACAGCAAACCCTTCTCCATCTCTCACCATAGTTACCCAGTGCCCATTCAGAAACATGTAACTCTCCTGTCCATGCTTACTGGTCCAAGTATCTGTGGTGAAATGCACCCTGTCACACACAGAGTTTCTCAAGGAATTGGTGAGGTTGTGTGCGACCTGCTGTGGTAGCGCGGGCATGCCTTTCTTGGAGAAGGAGTGACGACTGGCCATCGGCACTTGGGGCACTGCAATGGGCATAAGGTCTCGAAAATCCTCGGTCTCAAAAGGGTGTAAAGGCAGGGTTTCTGTTGCCAATAAGTTGCAGATGATGAAACTCAACCTCTTAGGCATGTCATGCCCTTCGAAAATCATGTAAAACACAGCGAGGGGACTCCAACCACAGTCTACCTCGTTACCACTAATTGGGCCACACACACCCCACTTGACTGGCATCAGTTGACCCCCCTTTTGAAAAAGAAAAAGATGCTTTGCATGAAGCACTCTCAAAAATACGCGTGCCTTTCCCGTCCCATGGATGACCCAGGGGAAGAAAAGTCCTCTGAGAGCCATGACTTGTTCATCTTGGTTCTTTTAGAAACACAGCGAGGGGACTCCAACCACAGTCTCCCTCGTTGCCACTAATTGGGCCACACACACCCCACTTGACTGGCATCAGTTGACCCCCCTTTTGAAAAAGAAAAAGATGCTTTGCATGAAGCACTCTCAAAAATACGCGTGCCCAGGGCCGGCTCCAGGTTTTTGTGGGCCCCGGGCGGAAGAGTCCCAGTGGGCCCCATCCACACACAGACACCGATACGAACATATACATATTTAAAGACAAACTCACAAAAATACATATAAACAGACAAATATATACAGTCATATACACTTACAGACACACACACACACACACAAGTCTGCTGCATACACACAGACACACACAACTCTGCTACAAACAAACACATACAGCTCTGCTACATACAGACAAACACATACAACTCTGCTACATACAGACAAACACATACAACTCTGCTACATACAGACAAACACATACAAGTCTGCTACATACAGACAAACACATACAACTCTGCTACATACAGACAAACACATACAACTCTGCTACATACAGACAAACACATACAACTCTGCTACATACAGACAAACACATACAACTCTGCTACATACAGACAAACACATACAACTCTGCTACATACAGACAAACACATACAACTCTGCTACATACAGACAAACACATACAACTCTGCTACATACAGACAAACACATACAACTCTGCTACATTCAGACAAATGCACACAACTCTGCTACATTCAGACAAACACAACTCTGCTACATACAGACAAACATACAACTCTGCTACATAGAAACACATACAACTCTGCTACATACAGACAAACACATACAACTCTGCTACATACAGACAAACACACACAACTCTGCTACATACAGACAAACACATACAACTCTGCTACATACAGACAAACACATACAACTCTGCTACATACAGACAAACACACACAACTCTGCTACATACAGACAAACACATACAACTCTGCTACATACAGACAAACACATACAACTCTGCTACATACAGACAAACACATACAACTCTGCTACATACAGACAAACACATACAACTCTGCTACATTCAGACAAACACATACAACTCTGCTACATTCAGACAAATGCACACAACTCTGCTGCTCTGTGGGGCCCACACCCGCGGCTTGGCGGGGACAGCACCAGCGGCACTGGCAGCACCCGCGGCTCGGCAGGGCCCACACCCGCGGCTCGGCAGGGCCCACACCCGCGGCTCGGCGGGTACAGCACCCGCGGCACTGGCAGCACCCGCGGCTCGGCAGGGCCCACACCCGCGGCTCGGCAGGGCCCACACCCGCGGCTCGGTGGGTACAGCACCCGCGGCACTGGCAGCACCCGCGGCTCGGCAGGGCCCACACCCGCGGCTCGACGGGGCCCACACCCGCGGCTCGGCGGGGCCCACACCCGCGGCTCGGCGGGGCCCACACCCGCGGCTCGGCGGGGCCCACACCCGCGGCTCGGCGGGGCCCACACCCGCGGAATCGGCGGGTGGGGGCATTGGCAGGGGCCAGGGCATACATCCAGGGGGTAGAAGCAGCTCACCGGGGCCTATAATGGGGAGGCGGGGAGGGCACTTACCCGATTAGGTCACGGTGGAGAGGGGGCCCACACAGCGCCGGACAGAAGCTCGCCTCCTTCATCTGTGGGACTGAGAAGGCGGTAGCTCCGCCCACAGATGAAATTCAAACGAGGATGTCTGCGCGCCTTAAAGTGACGGCGCCGCAGATTGCTGCCGAGGACTGCGGTCCCCGGAACTCGGCCGGGGACCGCAGAACTGTAAAGGCGAGTGGGCCCCGGCCAAGGGACAGGAGAACTGACGAGGCCGAGTGGGCCCCCCCGGCTCTCCAGGGCCCCGGCATTTGCCCGGGTTTGCCGGGTGCTGACGCCGGCCCTGCGCGTGCCTTTCCCATCCCCTGGATGACCCAGAGGAAGAAAAGTCCTCTGAGAGCCATGACTTGTTCATCTTGGTTCTTTTAGAAACACAGCGAGGGGACTCCAACCACAGTCTTCCTCGTTGCCACTAATTGGGCCACACACACCCCACTTGACTGGCATCAGTTGACCCCCCTTTTGAAAAAGAAAAAGATGCTTTGCATGAAGCACTCTCAAAAATACGCGTGCCTTTCCCGTCCCCTGGATGACCCAGGGGAAGAAAAGTCCTCTGAGAGCCATGACTTGTTCATCTTGGTTCTTTTAGAAACATAGCGAGGGGACTCCAACCACAGTCTCCCTCGTTGCCACTAATTGGGCCACACACACCCCACTTGACTTGCATCAGTTGACCACCCTTTTGAAAAAGAAAAAGATGCTTTGCATGAAGCACTCTCAAAAATACGCGTGCCTTTCCCATCCCCTGGATGACCCAGGGGAAGAAAAGTCCTCTGAGAGCCATGACTTGTTCATCTTAGTTCTTTTAGAAACACAGCGAGGGGACTCCAACCACAGTCTTCCTCGTTGCCACTAATTGGGCCACACACACCCCACTTGACTGGCATCACTTGATCCCCCTTTTCAAAATGAAACAGATGCTTTGCATGAAGCACTCTCAAAAATACGCGTGCCTTTCCTGTCTCCTGGCTGACCCAGGGGAAGAAAAGTCCTCTGAGAGCCATGTCCACATTGTCAGTGGACAGACACGTGTGCTTATCTGCCAGCAGACCCCCAGCAGCACTGAAGACAGGTTCCGAGAGAACGCTGGCTGCAGGACACGACAAGATCCCCAAGGCGTACGTGGCAAGCTCTTATCCAGATTGGAAGCCTAAAATGAGCAGGGCTCAAGTTGCACAGTAATGGCATCGATGTTTCCTTGCATATACTCATATATCTGTGTCTCCTCCTCTTTTTCCTTGCCCAGCTCTTTTGCTTTCGCATGAGTATATGTCCTTGTCACTTTCCCATGTGTTTGTGTTGTGAGTTGTTTATCACCTTTTGGACACCTTTGAGGGTGTTTTCTAGGTGTTTTTATGTGTTTGTGATTGCCTGCCATTGTTTCCTATGCAGTTCGAGTTCGGTTCGTCGAACGTTCGACGAACCGAACTCGAACGGGACCTCCGTTCGGCGAACTGACCTCGAGCCGAACCGCGACCGGTTCGCTCATCTTTAGTAAGGATCCTTCCACCTGTTTTTCTGTTGCCCTTTTTTTTATAATCAATTTTTATTTTTGGGGGGGAGGGAACAGATTTTTATTATTTTTTTACATCATACAACAGCAGCAATAAAGTAAATGTGATTTTACAAAATTGGCAGTTAAAATGTATTTTGCCCTTTGCATTACAGAGGGTGAAATCAATGGCGAATCCACATCAAAATCTATGACTACTTTGCATGCAACATGTTGTCTCAGCAAATTTTGCAATAAAAAATGCGATTATGTGAGCATGCATTAAATATAAGGCTATGTGGCCATGAGACAACATACTCACAGATTTTGCTGCGGAAAACCTGCGGATTTATCTGGATTTTTCATCTGGAGGTTTGCGCAAGTACAGACACTCCCCATGTTATCCTATTGGATTTGGTGAGTACTGCATCAATGCTGCAGTATATGCTGCGGCGGAAAATGCTGCGGATATCCCGCAGCCGCACGTAACTGCATGTCAATTATTCATGTCGAAATATCTGTGGATGTCTCGCCTTTCCACTATGGAGATAGAGGGCAGGATTTCCGCAGATTTCAGATTCTTTCAGATTAGTGAGGGTCTGAATTCTGGGACCCCCACTATTTGCTCAGTAGACCCTTGATAAGTGTGTAACATAGAAGATCGGAGCGCACAACTCCTGCCTCAGCAAATGTGGAGCGAAATATGGATTTCACAGAACGTTTCCTGAGCTGCGCACTTCTCAGGGGTCTTTTGAACAATTGATGGGATTCTCAGAACTTGGCCCACCTACTGAACTGAAGGGATTAATGGGACAAAGAAATTTAAAACCTTTGGCAAATGTTTAGTTACTCTCTATTAAACAGCTTTTTGATGTCATCAATCTTTAGATATTTGAGTAATTACACTAGAAGTGGGAGTACAAATGATATTATGCTATTACTGAGGTATTTGATGATATAAGGATTTCATAGAAATTTCAAATGATCGCAAGTTTTAATTGTTCTTTTGGCAGTTTCATTATTGTGAGTACAGGAATAATGACGCACGAGGTGACTGACGTGTGGGAGGTGACTCACTCTTTGTCATGTACAGGTGAGGGCTATAATGCAATATTTCTGTTCCTTCCTGTGTTACAAAGTAAAATCATCATGATATGCGATTAGTCATACGCCCGTATCTGTAAATTCTCACTACTTGAAATTTTCAGGTGAAACAGTGCTGCCTCTTTAATGTTATATTAGTTCTATTAATAACACAGTTATATTATATAGATATCAGAATAAAATCATAATTCTGCTGGATTTATAATGAAATATACAATATCTTAAATTTAATGAATAATTATTTGCTATGGAACATTTAAAACTAATAAAAGCTATGTTAAAATAATGTTTTACCAAAATTTATGTAAATATATCCCAGAAAAAAGGCAATCATAGCAACTTTTTTGCAGTTTGATTTCAGCTTTTGTTTAGTTCATTGCATTGTCAATTTAGTTTAGGATTTTTTATGCTCCTCTCAAATTTTTTATAGATCTTTTTCTATCATTAGAAGATTAATGTTTAATTAAAAAGAATAAATAGTAAGCTCATTGTGGTTAATACCCAATAAGTGACTGATTATTTCTAGTTTTGAGCACTGTAACCAACAACCTGGTGGAGCACTCTAAATTGCCTTTCTATGAAGGCTCTATATGGCTATGACTGGCATTGATATGACAGTGCTATGGCTGGGATTATTATGGGAGAACTGGAACTATCTGGGGCAGTGGGTCTTATAAGAGGGCAGTAGCAGATCGTTATATGGAAATACCGTGACTTGCTCTCTTAAAGTCAAAATAAAGAAGTACACAATTTTTGTAAGAATTTTAGGAAGTAAAGTTTGTATTGTACATCATAAGGAAGTAAAGTACATATTTCTGCCCAGCTTTTTTGCATTAGGAATATTAATTGATTGCAATTTACTTAATGTTTTATTTAAATCTAATGAATAACACCTACAATTGTAAACTTCAATTCTAGACTGAGAAATTCACTAGCATTTCTCTTTATATCCAAGTGCGTTTTGAAGAAAATAAATACAAAATATATTATCCTCATGTATCTAAATTGTAATATGAAAAGGAATTTTAAAAGTGATATTCCCCATGTGTCAAAAAGGAGTCGAAGTTAGTTGTGATATGCTGAAGAGTCCAACACAAAAAGAATACGACTCAATGACTCCAGGCATTGTAACTACAAACCAAAAAGTTTCCCAACAACTAGAGCAAAGGTTATCCAGCATTTATTTTTCCCTGAAGTTAATACATGCCATCTTAATCTTCCCATTACTTGAAGAACTTTAGTTTAACTATGTACAACGTTTTAGTATCCAACATGGTGCAGCAAAATCTGGATCCTAAGGCTAGACTCACACTAGCGTATGGCATCCGATGCGAGAGAATCGGATGCAATTTGCTAATAACCCCCGGCTCAGGCTCTGCTGCGAGCGTGAGCCGAGTGTCATGCGATCGGGTCACAGCTGTGAAGGTGAGGGTGGGCGCTGCGGAGAAGAGGGAGGGGTTAATCCCCCCATCGCCTCCATTGTCAGCCTGCGCATATATCGCACTGCATTGGGATAACATCCGAGTGCAGTCCGATGTTTCTCTCGCACCTATTCACTTGAATGGGTGCGAGGGATACGGCTCTAGCACAAAATCGCAGCATGTTGCCGCTTTTTTCGCATCCAGAATCTGGATGCGAGAAAAGCTGACCAACTGCTATCCCTCATTGACTAACATTGGTCAGAGTGCAATGCGAGATTTTCTCGCATTGCACTCGTCCGTTTTTTACGCTTGTATGAGTGTGCCCTAAAGGTGTGCACATTAAGGCCTGATTCCTCACTGCTGTTTCTCCACTTTTCTAAAGTATTTTCCACCTTTTTAGTGGCTTTTGTATCCGTGCCCTATATGTTGTCTATACATTTTTCCAAAATAAAAGTGCCTTTAACCCCTTCACAACACATGACGTACATACAGTTAGGTCCAGAAATATTTGGACAGTGACACAATTTTCGCGAGTTGGGCTCTGAATGCCACCACATTGGATTTGAAATGAAACCTCTACAACAGAATTCAAGTGCAGATTGTAACGTTTAATTTGAAGGTTTGAACAAAAATATCTGATAGAAATTGTAGGAATTGTACACATTTCTTTACAAACACTCCACATTTTAGGAGGTCAAAAGTAATTGGACAAATAAACCAAACCCAAACAAAATATTTTTATTTTCAATATTTTGTTGCGAATCTTTTGGAGGCAATCACTGCCTTAAGTCTGGAACCCATGGACATCACCAAACGCTGGGTTTCCTCCGTCTTAATTCTTTGCCAGGCCTTTACAGCCGCAGCCTTCAGGTCTTGCTTGTTTGTGGGTCTTTCCGTCTTAAGTCTGGATTTGAGCAAGTGAAATGCATGCTCAATTGGGTTAAGATCTGGTGATTGACTTGGCCATTGCAGAATGTTGCACTTTTTTGCACTCATGAACTCCTGGGTAGCTTTGGCTGTATGCTTGGGGTCATTGTCCATCTGTACTATGAAGCGCCGTCCGATCAACTTTGCGGCATTTGGCTGAATCTGGGCTGAAAGTATATCCCGGTACACTTCAGAATTCATCCGGCTACTCTTGTCTGCTGTTATGTCATCAATAAACACAAGTGACCCAGTGCCATTGAAAGCCATGCATGCCCATGCCATCACGTTGCCTCCACCATGTTTTACAGAGGATGTGGTGTGCCTTGGATCATGTGCCGTTCCCTTTCTTCTCCAAACTTTTTTTTTCCCATCATTCTGGTACAGGTTGATCTTTGTCTCATCTGTCCATAGAATACTTTTCCAGACCTGAGCTGGCTTCATGAGGTGTTTTTCAGCAAATTTAACTCTGGCCTGTCTATTTTTGGAATTGATGAATGGTTTGCATCTAGATGTGAACCCTTTGTATTTACTTTCATGGAGTCTTCTCTTTACTGTTGACTAAGAGACAGATACACCTACTTCACTGAGAGTGTTCTGGACTTCAGTTGATGTTGTGAACGGGTTCTTCTTCACCAAAGAAAGTATGCGGCGATCATCCACCACTGTTGTCATCCGTGGACGCCCAGGCCTTTTTGAGTTCCCAAGCTCACCAGTCAATTCCTTTTTTCTCAGAATGTACCCGACTGTTGATTTTGCTACTCCAAGCATGTCTGCTATCTCTCTGATGGATTTTTTCTTTTTTTTCAGCCTCAGGATGTTCTGCTTCACCTCAATTGAGAGTTCCTTAGACCGCATGTTGTCTGGTCACAGCAACAGCTTCCAAATGCAAAACCACACACCTGTAATCAACCCCAGACCTTTTAACTACTTCAGTGATTACAGGTTAACGAGGGAGACGCCTTCAGAGTTAATTGCAGCCCTTAGAGTCCCTTGTCCAATTACTTTTGGTCCCTTGAAAAAGAGGAGGCTATGCATTACAGAGCTATGATTCCTAAACCCTTTCTCCGATTTGGATGTGAAAACTCTCATATTGCAGCTGGGAGTGTGCACTTTCAGCCCATATTATATATATAATTGTATTTCTGAACATGTTTTTGTAAACAGCTAAAATAACAAAACTTGTGTCACTGTCCAAATATTTCTGGCCCTGACTGTATATGTCCTAGGTTGTGTCCCCGCCTTTTATGCCGGCTTGCACACTGAGCCTGCACCAATCCATACACATGACTGCTAATTAAATCAGTTTCATATGTCCAGCAGCGGGCCACATTCCTGATTGTATAGCCACCACCACCCAACATCAACAATGGAAGGTTGAATGTCTTCATAAACTCCACACACTTAGCATGTCCTTTAATGGTTAAATTAAAGCAGCCAAGTCTGTCTCCAGATAGTGAGTCTGCGCCACATTGTAGTACTCCAGCGCTGGGCAGGTACATCTCCATAACTTTAGTCATTACTGGCTTGAAAATGGCTTCATAGGATTCATCATCAATACCATCTCGAAGAGGGTAATTCACTGCATAGTATTTGCCCTTGCCAGCACCAATGTCCCTTAAGTCCCCAGTGCCTGGAAAATACTCTCCATATTTATGAAAAGAAACAGTCATGACTCTGTCAGTGGTATAAAAGGCTTCTTCCACACCATCACCATGATGAATATCAATATCAATATACAGTACCCGCTGATGATATTTTAACAGTTCCAAAATGGCAAGGACGTCATTCACGTAACAAAATCCTGAGGCTTCAGACTTCTTGGTGTGATGTAGTCCACCTGCCCAGTTTACAGCAATGTCTGTTTGCTGCTTGTTTAATTTTACAGAACTTGCTACAGAACCCCCTGCTGATAACTGGCAGAACTCAAACAATCCATCAAACACCGGACAATCCTCCCCAACGTTAAACCTCTGCATATGCTTGCTGTACTCGGACATGTTGTCTGGCCTGATAGAGCGTAGGAATTTGATGTAATCATCACTGTGATATTTTGTCATCTCTTCTGCATTGGCTTTGTGTGGTCTATAGATTTCCATCTTTCGGTAGAGGCCATAGTTCAAGAGCAGATTGTGTCATACGAATTCTGTGAGGCTTCATGGGATGTCCCTGCCCATAGTAATAGTTTCCAACTTCCCCATCGTAATAATAGCACACTTTCTTCTTTGTTCCCTGGGTGTACGCCATTTTCCTTCCTGGGCTCCAGATCCACTACAGCTCTGCGCGAACGTGCAAGACTACCTCAGCCAATCCCAACACGCCTCCCAGAGTCAGGATTCTAATTAAATCAGCCATCATGGGCCTTTAACAGGCGTTGATAGAGCGGAGCTCCACCAGCGGCTGGTAACCTGTTAAATCCTCCTGTCAATCTCTGACAGTGGCATTTAACAAGAGCTGGCGAAGAGGGGTTATTCTACATGGCCATCAATATGCCCACAATGTGAATGGTATTAGTAAAAATGTCAGCTTAGGGTGCAAAAAATAAGCCCTCACACAGCCCAATATCGTGAAAAATAAAAATGGCGCAGGTCTTGGAAAATTGCGACACAAGCAAAATTATTTTTTTTACACATTTCAGAATTTTTGTTTTACCAATTAAATAATAAAAAAAAACTATATATGCTTGGTATCTGCATAATCATACTGACCTGGAGAATCATATTGTTAGATCATTTTAACCTTATAGTGAACATGATAAGTAAAATACCCTCCAAATAATTGTGGAATTGCACTTTTTGCAATGTTAACTCACTTGGAATTTTTCTCCCATTTTACAGTACACTATGTCATAGAATTAATGGTTTCATTCAAAAGTACAACTCGCCCCACAGAAAACAAGCCCTCATAAGGCCATGTGGACGAGGAAAAAAAAAAGTAAAAAAGTTATGGCTCTTGGACAAGGGGAGGAAAAAATAAAAATGAAAATGCAAAAATTGCAGTCATCATGAGGTTAATAATTTGCAAATGACGACTTGAACTCTGTGACTTTTTGCAGCAGAGATTGAGGGGAAACTTTCCAAAGCCTCCTTAAAACTCAGACCTCCTTAAAAACTGGTGGTTTCTGCTGAGTTTCCTTTAACCCCTTCATGACTGAGGACGTAATGGTACGTCCTAAATCAAGAAGGGGTAATATCAGGGGTTAATCACAGCTCATACCTGTGGTAATGGCAGCCATCTATGAGACATCCATCACCAATCTGTAATAATAATAATAATAAACATAAACACCAAAAAAATGTATTATTTATTTTATTTTATTTTTATTTGAAATAAAATACAAAAAGCCCCCTCTTTCACCACTTTATTAACCCCATAATCACCCCTGCAAGTCCGACGTAATCCACATGGGGTCCTATGGCTTTTCAACTCGGCTACATCTGAAGATCACAGTGAGCGGCTATAAAACAAGACTGCCCTCTGTGAACTACAGAGAATGAATGAGCCGCTTAATCACCGATCACTTCACTCAGGTGACTTCCGGTCACAGCTGTGATGGTAAATAACCTGAGTGAGGTCACCTCTGAACACGCGGCTCATTCATTCTCTGTACAATAGACTCACAGACCAGGTCTGTGATTGGTTGCAGTCAGACGCTGTCACTCAGGTAAGGGGCGCATCTGACTGCAACCAGTCACAGATGAAAGCAGTGAATATGTAATAAAGGTAATAAGCAGGGAAATGGAGTAGCCGCAGGAGTGTACAGTCATGGCCAAAAGTTTTGAGAATGACACCAAAATTATATTTTTACATGATCTGTTGCCCTCTGGTTTTTAATTGTGTTTGTCTGATGTTTACATCACATACAGAAATATAATTGCAATCATATTATGAGTACCAAAAGGTAATATATTGACAGTTAGAATGCAGCAAGTCAATATTTGCAGTGTTGACCCTTCTTCTTCAGGACCTCTGCAATTCTCCCTGGCATGCTCTCAATCAACTTCTGAATCAAATCCTGACTGATAGCTGTCCATTCTTGCATAAGCAATGCTTCCATTTTGCCAGAATTTGTTGTTTTTTGTTTGTCTACCCATCTCTTGATGATTGCCCACAAGTTCTCAATGGGATTAAGATCTGAGGAGTTTCCAGGCCATGGACCCAAAATCTCTATTTTTTGTTCCATGAGCCATTTAGTGATCACCTTTGCTTTATGGCAAGGTGCTCCATCATGCTAGAAAAGGCATTGTTGGGTGCCAAACTGCTCTTGGACAGTTGGGAGAAGTTGCTCTTGGAAGACATTCTGGTACCATTCTTTATTCATGGCTGTGTTTTTAGGCAAGACTGTGAGTGAGCCGATTCCCTTGGCTGAGAAGCAACCCCACACATGAATCGTTTCAGGATGCTTAACAGTTGGCATGAGACAAGACTGGTGGTAGCGCTCACCTCTTCTTCTCCTAATAAGCTGTTTTCCAGATGTCCCAAACAATCGAAAAGGGGATTCATCTGAGAAAATGACTTTACCCCAGTCCTCAGCAGTCCACTCCCTGTACCTCTTGTGGAATATCAGTCGGTCCCTGATGTTTTTTCTGGAGAGAAGTGGCTTCTTTGCTGCCCTCCTTGAAACCAGGCCTTGCTCAAGCAGTCTCCGCCTCACAGTGCGTGCATAAGCACTCACACCAGCCTGCTGCCATTGCTGAGCTAGCTCGGCACTGCTGGTAGTCCGATCCCGCAGCTGAAACAGTTTTAAGATATGGTCCTGGCGTTTGCTGGTCCTTCTTGGGTGCCCTGGAGCCTTTTTGGCAACAATGGAAGCTCTCTCCTTGAAGTTCTTGATGATGCGATAGATTGTTGACTGAGGTGCAATCTTTGTAGCTGCGATACTCTTCCCTGTTAGGCCATTTTTGTGCAGAGCAATGATGGCTGCACGTGTTTCTTTAGAGATAACCATGGTTAACTGAAGAGAAACAATGATACCAAGCACCAGCCTCCTTTTAAAGTGTCCAGTGGTGTCATTCTTACTTAATCATTACTGATTGATCGCCAGCTCTGTCCTCATCACCACCCACACCTGTGTTAATGGAACAATCACTAAAACAATGTTAGCTGCTCCTTTTAAGGCAGGAATGCAATGATGTTGAAATGTGTTTTGGGGGTTAAAGTTCATTTTCTTAGCCAATATTGACTTTGCAAGTAATTGCTGTTAAGCTGATCACTCTTTATGACATTCTGGAGTATATGCAAATTGCCATTAGAAAAACTTAAGCATTAGACTTTGTAAAAATTAATATTTGTAGCATTCTCAAAACTTTTGGCCATGACTGTACAGCTGTGCCGGTGATTTGGTAAATATAGCTCACCTGCTCCAATTCCTCTATCCCCACCACCATTTTTAAGTGCCGGCCAGATACCCTGGATCAATTCTGGGTCGGAATCAGGTTTTTTATTAATCCGGTTAGACTCGCTGATCCAGGGTATCTGCGAGTCCACCTGTTACTACTTTGAAAACCCGTAGCAAAAGCGCTGAAAAATATTGACATGTTCATGCGTTTCATAACGCAGCAAAACCGGAGGTGGTTCACAAAACTGTTCAGAAAAAATCCTGACGTGTTTGTGTGTGTGCATGAGATTTCTGAAATTTCTTAGACTTTACTGGGACTGTAAAAGGAGTGTTTTATTAGCATGGATTTGCATTAAACCAAAGCAAATCCATAGCTAAAAACACTGCAAAAACGCCCTGTGTGAACATAGTCTAAGATCTTGTGCACACGCTATGGTTTCAAAATCTGCATGCCTTAACTGAAGCCAGCAAAGTCTGAAATTTCGGAAGTGATGTGCCAATGTTGTGTTTTTTTTCCTTGCAGATTTAGTGCAGAAAAAATCTGCAGGATATCAATTATTGGGGCGTTTTTTTCTGTTTTTGTTAGCCCTTCCGGTCATTGACTTGAGAAAATTGCACAGAAAAAAAAAACCGGACCAAAACTGGACTGTGTTTTTTGGTGCATTTTTCTGCCAGAAGGTGTAGATTTGATGCAGAAAATTTCTGCACCAAATCTGCAATGTGTGCACATGGTCTTACAGCAATTCCTAAAGTAAAAAGCTGTGTTTTTTTTCCACAGCAGAGTGGAAAACCATTTAATTTTTCTTATCAGGATCATGTCCAGTGACTTTGTTAACTACAATTTGTCATCAAATGTTCACCAAAAAATGACAACTAATGAAAACACTGAAGTATAAACTGATATAACATTATTTTTTTAAATTGTTTTATGCAAATCATGCTAACACAAAGTTGCTCTTAAAGTACCAGCAAAATCTATGAGATTAATTGTGCAAATTCTGTGCTTTGTCAAGCCCTGGAGTTAGTAATGGAGATATGTCTATCTGACACCCCCATTACTAATCCAGTAAGTGTAAAGTTAAAAAAAACACACATGCACACAGGATAAAATTGTTTATTTGAATAAAGACTCCCCCACGCTATCCCTAGTTCATCCATTTATTAAAAAAACTAAAATAAACATGAAGATCTGACATAATCCATTGGGGTTTCTCCTGGTCAGACCAGACCTGGAATTTCATATGCCCGTTCACATCAGTAACTCTAGGTCTGGCATTGACAGTGAGTTACTCCAGAGTTTGATATCAGTAACACATGGTGATATCAGTAACTCTGTGATAATTATTTTCTTTTAATGTTTACTTAGATAAATAGATAAGCCTTGATAAAGAATGAGTCAAGCAAAAAAGTTGTTTTTCATCTCTATCCATGTATTCACCAGACTTACATTAAAGTGGACTTTATTCTTTTTCAATCCTTTTGACTGTTGAAGTTATTATTCTCTAGTAACTCAGTGACATCACTGCGCGTGAGAAATTCCGGGTCTAGCGCTGACCGGGAGTGACTCTAGAGTTCAACCTCAGTAGCGCGTGGTGAAGTCAGTAGTGTTGATGGGTGAGCACTAAAATACCCAATGCTTGATTCGAGCTGATCAGATGCTCGGACAAACCTGACGTAAGTAACAAGTGTTATGAAAAGTCAATGATTGGCCTGTTCAGGCCTCTGCCCACATACAGCCAGCCATAAACAGAGAATTTCTGGTGTGAAGGAAGGTGAGGTTTTTACTTTTTTTTGTCACACTACATCTGAGAACATTGTCTTATCAGCTAGGACAACCATTCAAAGACTACAAATGGTTCTCCCTGGGGTGCCTGCACCCATCATGCAGTGATGCAAGCCTGTGTGTTGTGGTCATTGTTTCAAGGATTAAATATCAGAGCACCTGTGATACTCAGCCTAGCTCTGTGAGTACCTGAGCATGCTAATCCTTGATCAAGTAATGAGCAGCGTCGAGCACTCACTCATCACCAGTCAGTAACTCAATGATGTCACAGTGTGTGAGAAATTCCGGGTTTTCTGCTTACCAGGAGTGACTTATAGTGCCTTGTTCTCTGAACGAGGATCCATAGGTTGGAATACGGATACAAGGGACTTTATGGGACCACTACAGAATGGAATACGTCAGATTTTTTTTTTACTTTTTTAAATAAATTGGTAAACATGGGATAGTGTGGGGAAGTCTTTATTTAAAGAAACAATTTTTTCCTCATGTGTGTTTTTTTAACTTTACACTTACTGGGTTAGTAATGGGGGTGTCTAGAAGATTCCTCTCCATTACTAACTTTTTGGCTTTATGTCAGCTGGCAATTCACAGCTGACATCAACCCCCCAAAATATTACCTGGATTGCTAATGCACCAGGGCAATCGGGAATAGCCAGGGCGAAGAACCAGAATTGGTGCATCTAATGTAATGTGTTTTGACTGGTTTAACTTAATAAATACCTAATAAATACCTAATTTAAAAAGAACAGTGTGAGCTCCCCTTTTTTTGATCACCAGCCAAAGTAAAGCATACAGCTGGGCTTTGATTTTATCAGCCTGGGAAGGCCCATGGTTATTTGGCCCTTCCCAGATTAAAAATATCATCCAGTCGCCCCAGAATTGGCACATCACAGTAGATGCACCAATTCTGGCTCTTCCCCTTGGCTCTTCCCAATTGCCCTGGTGCATTGGAAATCGGGGTAATTTTTTTTGGGTTGATGTCAGCTGTGAATTGACAGCTGGCGTCCAGCCCATGGGTTAGCAATGGAGAAACACACACACAGGAAAAAAATATTTATTTGCATAAAGACTTTACCACACTATCTCTATTCACAAATGCTGGGTACAATGGCAATGCTCATCAGAGCAGCTGGCTGAATGCTTAGCGAGACTCGACAGCTCTAATAAGCATTGTCATCACCCAGGGTCTGTGGAAAGCTATACTTTACTGAAATTCACAGTCGCTGGAGTTGCAGTTGTGGATTGAGAATTACATCGGAGTTTCATGGGAACATGTTTTTTAATAAATTGGTGAATGAGGGAAAGTGTGGGGGAGTGATTAAATAAAACTATTTTCTTTTCGTGTGTGTTTTTTTAACTTTACACTAACTGGGTTAGTAATTGGTATGTCTGGTAGATGCCTCTCCATTACTAACCCTTGACTTGATCCCAGCTGACATTGCACAGCTGACAACAACCCCCTTAACCTATTACCTCAATTGCCACTCAACTGTCAATTACCTGCACTATACTGCGGTGGACACCTGTGGTTCTCTCTTCGACCTCATACATTGCACACTGATGAAGGTCCGGTGAGGACCGAAACATCTGTGCTGGTCCTTTTCTTCCACTAATAAATCATCAACTTTATCATCACTTTTAAGTGCCAAGTTTGTTATTCTTCATTTTGATGGGACAGGATAAAATTTGTGCATCACCAACAGAAGTGCCATGTTTATCAACATCAATCTTTCCTGTATGATTGTAAGCTGGGATAACTGTCAATCACTGGTAGAACCACCCACACGACTCATACATACAAACACCAAGGATTTCAAGGAATAACAAACAACTTATATATCTTTTACCCTATTTTATATTTTTTACCACAATTATATATATATATCACTCTGCTTTGCTTCTCCTTCATACCATGCTTTCCAGAGATTGGACTGCATGTACAATGTGACCAGGGCCGCCATCAGGGCATTACTACTGTGACTCCTGTAGGGGGCCGGGTGGGCAGAAGCCAGGATGGGGGCCCGGCTGACAGCCCGGGCCCCTCCCCTTTCATTCATCTGCTCACCGGGCGCCAAGGGCAGGGGCCACCATTAGGGCAATGAGGAGGCCCGGGCCATTCATAGAGAGCTGCCACCTCTCTTCCTGCTCTGCAGATCAGGACAGTAAACGTACCGGACCACAACGGAAGCTGCAGGAGCTGAGAAGGTGAAAGACCTGTAAATTCAGGACCTTTCATGTCAGCTGACTAATCATGTGCCTGATCTCATCACAGGAAAAGTGACTGGATTCTGCAGCCTCCGTGCAGATCCCAGTGTCTCCTCTCCTGCTGTGCACCATCTGGAAATGCAAGATGAGGTAATGTGTGTGTGTGTAACATGGGGGTGCTGCAGCCTGTGTGTGTAACATGGGGGTGCTGCAGCCTGTGTGTGCGTGTGTGTGTGTGTGTACAGGCTGTGTGTAACGGGGGGTGCTGCAGCCTGTGTGTGTGTACAGTCTGTGTGTAACATGGGGGTGCTGCAGCCTGTGTGTGTTCAGGCTGTGTGTAACATGGGCGTGCTGCAGCCTGTGTGTGTGTGTACAGGCTGTGTGTAACATGGGGGTGCTGCAGCCTGTGTGTGTGTGTGTACAGACTGTGTGTAACGAGGGTGCTGCAGCCTGTGTGTGTGTAACATAGGGGTGCTGCAGCCTGTGTGTGTGTACAGTCTGTGTGTAACATGGGGGTGCTGCAGCATGTGTGTGTGTACAGGCTGTGTGTAACATGGGCGTGCTGCAGCCTGTGTGTGTGTGTACAGGCTGTGTGTAACATGGGGGTGCTGCAGCCTGTGTGTGTGTGTAACATAGGGGTGCTGCAGCCTGTGTGCGTGTGTATATATCTTTATTTTTATATAGCGCTAATATATTCCACAGCGCTTTACATACATCAGGAACACTGTCCCCATTGGGGCTCACAATCTAAATTCCCTATCTGTATGTTTTGGGGTGTGGGAGGAAACCGGAGTACACAGAGGAAACCCACGCAAACATAGGGAGAACATACAAACTCCTTGCAGATGTTGTCCTTGGTGGGATTCGAACCCAAGACCCCAGCGCTGCAAGACTGCAGTGCTAACCACTGAGCCACCATGCCGCCCAGTGTATATATGTGTACAGGCTGTGTAAGACAGGGGTTGCTGCAGGCTGTGTGTGTATATGTGTACAGGCTGTGAAAGACGGGGGTTGCTGCAGGCTGTGTGTGTATGTGTGTACAGGCTGTGTAATACGGGCGTTGCTGCAGGCTGTGTGTGTATATGTGTACAGGCTGTGTGTGATATAGGGGTGCGCAGGCTGTGTGTGATATGGGGGTGGCACAGGCTATGTGTGATATGGGGGTGCCTCACGCTGTGTGTGATATGGGGGTGCTGCAGGCTGTGTGTGATATGGGGGTGCGTGTGTGTGTGTGTGTGTGTACAGGCTGTGTGAGATAGGAGGGGCAGGGCGTGTGTGATATGTATGTGCATAATATATAGATATAGATATTTATTATAGTTTTTCAAAGAGTGGCGGCAGGACTGTGGAAGGTTTGAGGGGTGGAGGTGGGGCTGGGGTGGAGCCTGGACGAAGTCTCAAGGGGGCCCGAAAATTTTGACAGTATGGGGCCCTAAAATTCCTAGTGGCGGCCCTGAATGTGACAGCTTCCCTTTGAATATTATTTTTTGCTTAACAGTATTTTTTGCTTTTTTGGGTGTACAGTAAAGTCTCTTTTGACAAAGGAAAGTAAAAATAATCTGCAGATCTACATGGTCTGTAACGTCTGGGTTTAAGGACAGGATTGTAATTCTAAACCTCATACATTTTGGCTTTCATTCTAAACGATCGAAATCTCTGATGCCTTAAGCATGCTTGGAACAATAGTTTTGCTACTGTACTGACAGGCTATTCTCATTAATTCCATGGATAATTCTAATTCAAACGCAATTTACATTGTTTTTATTCCAACTGTTGACATAGCAGCAAAACTAAAATGATGCCTTTTCAAGTATAACAATATTCGATGTATGTTTTCTCAGGATATCGACTCCTGGAACAAAGCAATGGCATGCCATGACTTGATCGGCCTTTACAGCAAGTGCTTGTAGCTGAGAATGTGGCAATTTATATGAACAGTTTTATACTGTGGGAATGCTTTACAATGCAGCCACGTATGTGCTTATCCAGGTTTGCTCTTTAGGTAAACTGTCACTCTTTACAAAGATTTTGATGTATGATTAGGGTAAACAGTTTACATAGCATATTGGATTGTATGTGCATTAGGTTCAAAGGAAATTTAGCTGAAAGGATATTTGCTCAAAGCACCAATCATTTAAACAATGGATGTTTCCTTAATAAAGCTTGGTGTCTTCTCTGCTTAATGTTCCACATTTGCTGATAAACATTAGAACTATAAATAAAATCTAGAATAAAAATAAACTGTGGACACAAAATAAACTCTCTATTAATACATGTTAAGAGACTGGACCATTTTTTTTAAATCTGAGATATATGGTATGTGTGCTAGAGATGAGTAAATAAATTTGCAGGATTCTAGTCCAGCAGTATTCCATGGTTGCCGGACAGAAGCTATGTGAAAAGTTTCCTGCCTGTTTGAATTTACAGCACCTTTTCTGTTTTGTAAACCTACACAATGTCATCGTTGTGACGTTGACACACATATGAAGCTGCATTGTGAGGGAGGGCACCAGGATTTCAGTAGGTGAAAGGCGATTCACAGATATCCCATCTGGTGGCAGCAGAATACTGACATGGCAACTAAAAAGGATCCTACAAGTCAACCGGTACCTTGACGGTTCAGGGGCTTGGCCACTAGAGAAGTCATCCGGTACCTTGACGGTTTAAGGAGCCCAGTTGCTCGAGTTCTGTCCTCCGGCTCTTATCATCTGGGGCCACCCCGTTCGATATCAAACTTTAGTGAAAATGCTTTTCACACCCCTGTATCTCCAGCTTGACTTGAGGTTCACACCATCTTGCCTTGTGTCTCCTTTTCTTCCAGTGTATGTGATCTTCATAACCAACCGCCTACATGTCTGTTCATTCACTGCTTCTAGAATGAACAATCACTTTCCCTGTCAACGGACTCCTCCCATTAGGGGCTAGTCCCAACACTTAACTACTTCTGGCCCTATAGTCCAGTATCTTGCTTACTAAACATCCTCATATAAAAACTATGCATTACGCCATCACAATATATCACATTACACTAAAATTCACATAACACAATATTTCCAAAAGGCACACGACACGGTTCACAATACACAAATTGACACAATTGGTTTCTTCAGAGGTAGGAGCATAGCCATAGTCCACTACTCTTACAGAAACACAGGAATGATCTTTGCTGTTAATTTTCTTCAGACTGGAAGCAATTATGTGAGAAAAGGTCTAGGATGTGTTCCTGTGTATCAGGAGAAGAAAAAGACTAGAAATTGCAGCAAAAAAATTCTTTCACAGACTTCTCAGTGTGTTATGGTGGTCTGCATGTATGTAATGACAGATTAACTTTTCAACATAGCTGTATATTGCACCTTTTCATGGTTTGCATGATAATTAAGAACATCTTATTACATGGCTGATAAATGACAAACAATATTATGTATTAAATATATTTCAGACTCTTGGTTGGAGGTTACGAAAAACGTTGGATGGTTTGCATTTTCCTGATTCTTCGTTCATCAACATGCATTAGTAACTTCTCTTTTGGACAATTAATAACCTGAGCATAAGGATTCAGTCACAACTGCTTATAAAATTTGCAAGTGCAATGCGAGCAAACATCGTATTGCACTCACACCAATTTTAACCAATCCAATGTAGAAAAAAATCTGCTGGGAATCCGTGGTAGCAATAAAAATTAACTTTTATTTTATTTTCTTAAAAGATTATTCATCACACCGGCAATAACAATATCGACCTCATAGGTGGTTACATGTGATAAACAACGCGTTTCAGCAGCGGTGCCTTCTTCTGGTCTGATAGCTATTGTTACAGAATAACTTTTAAAACTAAATATCTCCCTTGTGCACACTCCCACAATTAGCAAGCTAATTCATGTTACCATCTGATGTGGGAGTGTCCGCAACTGGGTTACAGACTAAAACCATGTAACGAAACCACATGAAAACTACATTATTTTAAACTTTATCAATTGCATAATAATTCCATATTAATAATATAAGTATAAATACATCATTAAATACTAATCAATCCATTTTTATATGTCACATTGAAAAAATACAAAAATTGTACAAAAAACGCAATCAGTTATATCTACACCATAAGCATTATATCTTTCCAATAATATTAAATCCACTAGGTTCTATTTGGAAAAACTCCCATTACAGATAATATACATAAAATTCCTATACTGAACAAGCATTTTTTGAAAAGACCTTCAATAGCATTTTATTAGATCCTGCCTACTGTTCACACTTGCAGAAATTCTAGTTTCTATATCAGATTGAAAAAACACACAAAAACTGTGCAAAACCGCAATCAGTTATATTTATAGCATAAGTATTATAGCTTTCCAATATATAAGAATAAATCCACCAATTTCTATTAGGAAAAAACCCATTGCACATAATATACAAAAAACTCCTATACTAAACAACCATTTTTTTTAAAAGACCATCAATAGCATTTAATTTGATCCTGCCTACTGTTCAGACCAGTAGGAGTTCTGGTTTCTAGCGTGAAAATCCACTTGCTTGGTTTAAAAGTTTTTTCTATAGTTACCCCCTCTGGTTGGTCTGTATACTTTTTCTATTCCCCTAAATTTAAATATAGAGACGTATCCCTTATGCACCACAGTAAAATGTATAGAAACTGCGGATATACCTGTCAAGTGTGAATTGGGTATATCCGACAGATGTTTCCGGATTCTCTTTTTAAGGGGTCCTATTGTACACCCTACATACTGTATACAGCAAGCTTCACACTCAATCAGGTATATCACGTGGTCTGAATTGCAATTAATGAAGGAACAAATGTTATATTTATCTCCATTAACCAATGAAGAGAAAATGTTACTTTTAAATACAAAGCTATAACATTTGCAGCGAGACGCTTCACATTTAAAAAAACCCACAAGTTCCAACCACGTTTTTGACTTTATTTGTTGTTGTGATATAAACCTACTAGGTGATAAAATAGTTTGAAGTGTGGGTGCTTTTTTTGCAACATATCTGATTTCATGATTTTTTAATATTTCTTTAATTTTCAGGTCTTGATCAAGTAAGGGTAAATATTATTTCAAGATGTTTCTTAAGCCCGCTTCACACACTACAATATATCTTACGATGTGTCGGCAGGGTCACGTCGTAAGTGACGCACATCCGGCATCATAAGGTACATTGTAGTGTGTAACAGCTACGTGCGATTGCGAATGAACGGTAAAACGTTCATCGCATGCATGTCGTTCATTCCTCATGAATTGAACGTCAGGTTGTTCATCGTACCCTGGGTAGCACACATTGCAGTGTGTGACACCCCGGGAACGATGAACAGAACTTACCTGCGTCCTGCGGCTCCCGGCCAGCAATGCGGAAGGAAGGAGGTAGGTGGGATGTTTACGTCCCGCTCATCTCCGCCCCTCCGCTTCTATTGGCCGGCTGCCGCGTGACGTCGATGTGACGCCAAACGTCCCTCCCATTCTTTTAATAATTCCTTTCTATCAATGTTGTCCACTATATTTTTTGCTTTATCAATAGAACACCACACAGGATAACTACGTTCTCTTAATCTAGAGCTAATTTTATAGACTTCATTATTGTAGGACTGCAATTGTGTACTGTTCCTTTTTGTGCGAATAAACTCACCTACAGGTATGTTCCTAACAACATGTCTAGGATGACAGGATTTTCTACAAGAAGTTTGATATCAAGAAAATTAATTTCTGTTTTATGAATATTTTTAGTGAATTTTAAATTAAAATTGTTCATCAATATACTCAAAAAACATGTTTGCTTCGAATTCTGTTCCCTTCCAAATTGTCACTAAATCATCAATGTACCTCCCCAGCCAAAACAAAGAATCAAAAAACGGATTAGTAGGGCAATATAAAAATTTCTCCTCCCAAACCGGCATCACAATATTAGCCAAGGATGGTGAGAAAACCACACCCATACTTACTCCCTTCAATTGTAAAAAGTAACGTCCATCAAATGAAAAATAGTTATGGCTGAGGAGGTACACAACTGATGCTATAAAAAAAATCCTTGACAGTTACTTCATAGTTACTGTATGTGTTCAAAAAGTATATTAGACTTGTGATTGCTACATCATGTGGAATTGATGGATATAGCCCTATTACATCACATGTTATCCAAAAAAAATCCTTATCCCAAATATGATCTTCAATTACTGAAACAATGGATTTAGTATCCCTGATAGTACTAGGAATACATTTTATTAATGGCTGGAGATAGTGATCTATCCATTCTCCCAACTTTTCATTCAAACCCCCTATCCCTGCCACAATGGGTCTAAGGGGAGGGGGGGAAAGTGTCTTTGTGAATTTTATTAAGGGAATGATATATAGGAATAATTGAATGTTCCACTATGATATAATCATACAACTTCTTGTCTATTGCTCTTGTGCACAAACCTTCATTTAATAATATGGAAAATTCTTTCTTAAATCTATCTGTCGGGTCTGAAGATAATTCACAATACATCTCTTTATTTTCAAGAGCCTTTAAATTACGTAATCTATATATTTCAGAATTTAATACCACTATGGATCCACCCTTATCAGAATTTTTAATTAGTAAATCTTTATTCTCTCTTAAATCCTTCAGTACTTTTCTTTCTGCTGCATTTAAATTATCCATACTATCACCTTCTATTTTAACCCTTTTAATTTTAACCAATAGAGCAGACCCCATCTGTAATTATATCTCTGAAATCTTCTGCGTACGGGGAAATCACAGAATGCCGCAAGTGGCTCTGTACCTCGGCAAAAGAAGTCAATGGGTGTGTGCAGCACACGGATTGCACACGGACAGCACGTGGACATGCATTTTTAACATGAAGTTTTACATACAGTCAAAAGATAGATAGATAGCTGGATAGGTAGAAAGATCGGTAGATAGATACAGAGATAGATGTGCAACAAGAATATCATGTTCCACCCTCTTGCATATTGTAAGCTTGTACCCTTTAGTGCCTTTCATGTGGCACTAAAGGGTGTTTAGCCTTGTTTTTAGCCCCAAATTCACTATTCCACCCAAAAAAATGACGTGGGTACCCCCTTATTTTTTTTAGCCAGCTAAGGTGAAGTAGACGGCTGCAGCCAGCAGACTTCGGCTGCCAGCTTTACCTTGGTTGGTAATCCAAAACAGAGAGCACCCCATGCTATTATTTTAAATTATTTATTTAAAAGTAAATACATTATTTAAAGCAAAAAAATATGGAGTCCCCCTCAAATTTGATCACCAGCCAAGATACAGCACACAGCTGGGGTTTGGTTTTCTCAGACTGGGGAGGCCCATGGTTATTGGGCCCTCGCCATTCTAAAAATAGCAGGCCACAGCTGCCCCAGAAGTGGCGCATCCATTAGATGCGCCTATCCTGGCACTTCACCTTGGCTCTTCCCATTACCTGGTGCGGTGGAAAATGGGGTAATAAATGAGGTTGATGTCAGCTGTGACTTGCCAGCTGACATCAAGCCCTGGTATTACTATTACTAATCCAGTAATTGGAAAAAGGAAAATAAATTTTATTTGGACTAAAACCCTCTGACTACAGCCCTTGTTCACCAATTTAATAGAAATTTTAACCCAAAAAAAGTTCGACGTAATTCATATGGCGGTCCCACAATGTTCCCCAAAAGCGAACCTGAAAGATATAAAAAGAGAAAATTATTAAAGAAACAAAGGGAAGAGATACCCTTTTTCACTAATTTATTTCCCTGGCAAATGTCTAATCCGTGTCTAGCGTAATCCGATAAGGGGGTCCCACGACGATCACATACTTGCTGCACCAGTCAATGAAGAAGAAAACATTCCACATTAGCTGGGAGAGCAGTCACTGCAGGCTCACACACTGCTGTGAAAAGCACTGTAGTGACCTGAAATGAGCTCATGAGTTCAGCCCAGGTCACCTTAGGGGCTCACACAGCAGTGTGTGAGTGGCCACGGGCGTGACGAACCGTGATGTCATGAGGTTAGCTCAGTTTAATGCCTATGGCAATGAACTCAGCTGAAATCATGGCGTCACCGCTCGTCACTGAGTTCTGCTGTGTGAGCTCCTGCAGTGACCTGGGCTGACCTCATGAGGTCATCTTAGGTCACTGCAGTGCTTCTCACAGCAGTGTGTGAGGCTACAGGGACAGTTTTCCCAGCTCTGTTCTTCATTGACTGGGACAGTGAGAATGGGATCATCATGGGACCCATTTATTGGATTACGCCAGACCCATATTAGGGATTTGCCAGGGAAATACTGTAAATTGGTGAGAGGGTGTCTCTTGTCTTTGTTTAATATTTTTTTTTAATGTTTTTCAGGTTTGCTTTTGGGGAATGTTGTGGGACGTTGCTATGGATTACGTTGGACATTTTTGTTAACACTTGTAATAGATTGGTGAACGAGTGCTGTAGTTGGGGGGTATTAGTCCAAATAAAATGTATTTTCCTTTTTTCAACTACTGGATTACTAATGGGGGTATCTAATAGATTCCCACCCATTACTAATTCCAGGGCTTGATGGCAATTCCCAGGTGACATCAACTCCATTGATTACCCCACTTGCCCCCACACCAGGGCAATCGGAAGAGCCAAGGTGAAGTGCCAGGATTGGCACATCTAGTGGATGCACCACTTCTGGGGCAGTTGCAGCCTGCTATTTTTAGGCTGGGCAGGGCCTAATAACCATGGGCCTTACCAGCCTGAGAATACCAGGCCTCAGCTGCTTGCTTTACTTTGGCTTGTGATCCAATTTGGGGGGGACCCCACATTTTTGTTTTAAATTATTTATAAATAATTTAAAATAACAGTATAGGATGCCCTCTGTTTTGGATTACCAGCCAACGTAGAGCTTTCAGCTGTGGCCTGCAGGCTGCATCTGTTTGCTTCACCTTAGCTGGCTAACAAAAATAAGGTTGACAAAATGAATTTGGGGCTAAAAACAAGGCTAAACACCCTTTAGTGCCACTAGAAAGGTACTAAAGGGTGCAAGCTTACAAAATGCAATGGGGCGGGACATTATGTTTGTGTTGAACATCTATTTATCTATCTATTATCTATATAATTTCTACTATCTATCTATCTATCTATCTGTCCACTCAGCCTTTGACAGTATGCAAAACTCCATGTTAAAAACACGTCACATGGATGACACGGATGTCACACGGATAACACATGGACGACATACTGTATGTATATCCCACGGAGACTAGGCGAGGGGAAAAATGCACTCGCATAGCACTCGCATGACATATGGAATGACACATGCACGTCACTCGCATCTCACTCCAAGACACTTCAGGAGCAACAACAGAGCTATATTTTACATACAGATGTAACTGAACCTTACGGCTCATTTTCAAGTGCTGTTTATAATCAGCCCCCATAATTTCCAGTTGGTACCACCTAGAAAATAGAATCTCAGCAGATTTTGTACTCACTTTCATAAGGTAAAAGTAACACCTGTGTCCCTGTAAAACTGAGATAAATCATATGATTTCTATTGACTAAAGATGGGCTGATTTTTTTAAATTTAAATATGCCACCTTTATCGAATGTTTCCAGAAAATTTGATGCTTGGCAAGTAATGGGTTGCAAATCTCAAAAAATGGAAAACCTCAAATTAAAATGTGTATAATAATCTTAGGTCTCCTAGAACTGTACTGAGCTTTTTAATGTGAACATAGTCACATAATATCCATGTTACCTCAACCTATCTGGCTAAAGGAAAATGGATGGTAACCAGTAATAATTAGCAGTTTACTCAACAAAACACTGCAGCATTAGACTTTAATTGTAAAAATGCATCTTTTTTTGGGGCAGATCCTATTCCTGTTGATGGTGTATAGAAGTGTAATATTGGATTATTACAAAAAGCAATTATGTGCAATGTTTTTAAACAAGTAGAAGTAGACAGTTGCATTTCAATTCATGGAATGTTAAGATTTTCTTTAGGTAAAAGAAAAAAAAGAAAAAAAATGGCTTGTCCATCTCACAAGTCAGAAAGTATTTTCTGTAAAATATAAGCCTTAATCCAGAATTTTTTTGTATAAGCAAAATTAGGACAGAGGTGTATATGTGGTGGAACGGTGGCTCAGTGGTTGGCACTGTAGTCTTGCAGTGCTGGGGTCCTGGGTTCAAATCCCACATGACAACATCTGCAACGGGTTTGCATGGGTTTCTTCCGAGTTCTGTGGTTTCCTCCCATACTCAAAAAACATACTGCTAGGGAATTTAGATTGTGACCCCAATGTGGACAGTCTTGCTAATGAATGTAAAGCGCTGTGGAATTAATAGCGCTATATAAGTGAAAAATATTATTAAACTGTCCTCCTTGTTTGCAGCAGGGCTACCATCAGGGCATTACTGCCCTAACTGGTGTATGGGGTCGGGTGAAGAGGGGGTCCTAGCCAAGATACTTACTTTGCTTTATTAAGCCGCTAGCAGGGCCCCCCCCTTCGCTGGGCCCCAGTTACAGCCACGTTACCTCATGGCTAATTTCCATGTGATGCACTTCAGGTGTCTCGCATACAAATTAGCAAAGTGGTTGCACCAGCATCAGTGGGGCAGAGCAGGAGCGTCATCCTGCAGCCCAGGATGCATCAGCATGATGAGGTCATCAAGCTGCAACCTCATCACACTGCTGAAGGCAATGCAGAGATGGTGAGTACGTAGCGGCTGGCTGGGAAAGGTAAGCACTCCATGAGCTGAAGACAGGAGCAGGAAGATCGCCAGGGATGGTAGAGGGACCCGCCAACCCACAGTCCCTGTTTTGCTTCAGCCAGATGGGCGTCTGAGGGCACATATCCAGCTAAAATGCATCGTGGCACAGAGAGTAAGCTGCGTGATGTGGGAGCCATGGAGGGTGAGTACATTTTTTTTGTTTGTCTTCTTGCTGTGGACATATATACCAGGACTGTGACATATGTACCATGAGGGGCCCAAGAGGCAGACATATATACCAGGAGGAGCCCAGGAGTGGGACATATATACCAGGAGGGGCCAAGGAAGGGGATATATATACCAAGAGGAGGATATATATACCAGGTAGGGGACAATTAAACCAGGATGAGGATATCTATACCAGGAGGGAGACATATATACCAGGAGAGGTGCAGGATGGGGACCTATATGCCAGGAGGGGGACATATATGCCAGGATCGGAAGAAATTAACCAGGATGGGGACATATATACCAGGAGAGGCCCAGGAAGGGGACATATATACCAAGAGACGAGAAAATAGGGGGGAAGCCAGCACTGCTTATGAGTGGGATGCAATTATGACGAGATAAAAAGTGTAACATTCACAAATTCATTCCTACTGTATCAATTCAATGAGATTTTTAGCAAATAATTGATCAATGATTTGAGCCCCCCTGCCCCGTCACGGCAAATCTCTATAAGGGGGGTCCCTACACTACAGTATATAATATACATGTGTACCATGTGGTCTCGTGTGATGTGCAGGACCATATAGGAACACCACCTACCTGAGAAGTGTCAGAACCGCTCCCATGCTGCAAGGGCTGACAACTGCGAGTAGAGAGGCAGTCCAGGTGCCTGCCACTAGCACAATGTCTGAACTAGCCCCAGCAGTGTCAGACCTGCAGACATGGATGAAGGGCGGAACAGCCCCAGGCAGGTGGTGCTTAAGTATTAATGCCTATGGAACAGGGGGCGGTGGCTGTGTGTGAACAGGCACCAACATGCATTTTGATGGCGACAGGAGGAATTTGCAAACCACACTGGGCGTGCACGGCATAGTGGTGGTCAACCACTTGACCAATAAACGAGAAAATAGGGGGGAAGCCAGCACTGCTTATGAGTGGGATGCAATTATGACGAGATAAAAAGTGTAACATTCACAAATTCATTCCTACTGTATCAATTCAATGAGATTTTTAGCAAATAATTGATCAATGATTTGAGCCCCCCTGCCCCGTCACGGCAAATCTCTATAAGGGGGGTCCCTACACTACAGTATATAATATACATGTGTACCATGTGGTCTCGTGTGATGTGCAGGACCATATAGGAACACCACCTACCTGAGAAGTGTCAGAACCGCTCCCATGCTGCAAGGGCTGACAACTGCGAGTAGAGAGGCAGTCCAGGTGCCTGCCACTAGCACAATGTCTGAACTAGCCCCAGCAGTGTCAGACCTGCAGACATGGATGAAGGGCGGAACAGCCCCAGGCAGGTGGTGCTTAAGTATTAATGCCTATGGAACAGGGGGCGGTGGCTGTGTGTGAACAGGCACCAACATGCATTTTGATGGCGACAGGAGGAATTTGCAAACCACACTGGGCGTGCACGGCATAGTGGTGGTCAACCACTTGACCAATAAACGAGAAAATAGGGGGGAAGCCAGCACTGCTTATGAGTGGGATGCAATTATGACGAGATAAAAAGTGTAACATTCACAAATTCATTCCTACTGTATCAATTCAATGAGACTTTTAGCAAATAATTGATCAATGATTTGAGCCCCCCTGCCCCGTCACGGCAAATCTCTATAAGGGGGGTCCCTACACTACAGTATATAATATACATGTGTACCATGTGGTCTCGTGTGATGTGCAGGACCATATAGGAACACCACCTACCTGAGAAGTGTCAGAACCGCTCCCATGCTGCAAGGGCTGACAACTGCGAGTAGAGAGGCAGTCCAGGTGCCTGCCACTAGCACAATGTCTGAACTAGCCCCAGCAGTGTCAGACCTGCAGACATGGATGAAGGGCGGAACAGCCCCAGGCAGGTGGTGCTTAAGTATTAATGCCTATGGAACAGGGGGCGGTGGCTGTGTGTGAACAGGCACCAACATGCATTTTGATGGCGACAGGAGGAATTTGCAAACCACACTGGGCGTGCACGGCATAGTGGTGGTCAACCACTTGACCAATAAACGAGAAAATAGGCGGGAAGCCAGCACTGCTTATGAGTGGGATGCAATTATGACGAGATAAAAAGTGTAACATTCACAAATTCATTCCTACTGTATCAATTCAATGAGATTTTTAGCAAATAATTGATCAATGATTTGAGCCCCCCTGCCCCGTCACGGCAAATCTCTATAAGGGGGATCCCTACACTACAGTATATAATATACATGTGTACCATGTGGTCTCGTGTGATGTGCAGGACCATATAGGAACACCACCTACCTGAGAAGTGTCAGAACCGCTCCCATGCTGCAAGGGCTGACAACTGCGAGTAGAGAGGCAGTCCAGGTGCCTGCCACTAGCACAATGTCTGAACTAGCCCCAGCAGTGTCAGACCTGCAGACATGGATGAAGGGCGGAACAGCCCCAGGCAGGTGGTGCTTAAGTATTAATGCCTATGGAACAGGGGGCGGTGGCTGTGTGTGAACAGGCACCAACATGCATTTTGATGGCGACAGGAGGAATTTGCAAACCACACTTGGCGTGCACGGCATAGTGGTGGTCAACCACTTGACCAATAAACGAGAAAATAGGGGGGAAGCCAGCACTGCTTATGAGTGGGATGCAATTATGACGAGATAAAAAGTGTAACATTCACAAATTCATTCCTACTGTATCAATTCAATGAGATTTTTAGCAAATAATTGATCAATGATTTGAGCCCCCCTGCCCCGTCACGGAAAATCTCTATAAGGGGGGTCCCTACACTACAGTATATAATATACATGTGTACCATGTGGTCTCGTGTGATGTGCAGGACCATATAGGAACACCACCTACCTGAGAAGTGTCAGAACCGCTCCCATGCTGCAAGGGCTGACAACTGCGAGTAGAGAGGCAGTCCAGGTGCCTGCCACTAGCACAATGTCTGAACTAGCCCCAGCAGTGTCAGACTTGCAGACATGGATGAAGGGCGGAACAGCCCCAGGCAGGTGGTGCTTAAGTATTAATGCCTATGGAACAGGGGGCGGTGGCTGTGTGTGAACAGGCACCAACATGCATTTTGATGGCGACAGGAGGAATTTGCAAACCACACTGGGCGTGCACGGCATAGTGGTGGTCAACCACTTGACCAATAAACGAGAAAATAGGGGGGAAGCCAGCACTGCTTATGAGTGGGATGCAATTATGACGAGATAAAAAGTGTAACATTCACAAATTCATTCCTACTGTATCAATTCAATGAGATTTTTAGCAAATAATTGATCAATGATTTGAGCCCCCCTGCCCCGTCACGGCAAATCTCTATAAGGGGGGTCCCTACACTACAGTATATAATATACATGTGTACCATGTGGTCTCGTGTGATGTGCAGGACCATATAGGAACACCACCTACCTGAGAAGTGTCAGAACCGCTCCCATGCTGCAAGGGCTGACAACTGCGAGTAGAGAGGCAGTCCAGGTGCCTGCCACTAGCACAATGTCTGAACTAGCCCCAGCAGTGTCAGACCTGCAGACATGGATGAAGGGCGGAACAGCCCCAGGCAGGTGGTGCTTAAGTATTAATGCCTATGGAACAGGGGGCGGTGGCTGTGTGTGAACAGGCACCAACATGCATTTTGATGGCGACAGGAGGAATTTGCAAACCACACTGGGCGTGCACGGCATAGTGGTGGTCAACCACTTGACCAATAAACGAGAAAATAGGGGGGAAGCCAGCGCTGCTTATGAGTGGGATGCAATTATGACGAGATAAAAAGTGTAACATTCACAAATTCATTCCTACTGTATCAATTCAATGAGATTTTTAGCAAATAATTGATCAATGATTTCAGCCCCCCTGCCCCGTCACGGCAAATCTCTATAAGGGGGGTCCCTACACTACAGTATATAATATACATGTGTACCATGTGGTCTCGTGTGATGTGCAGGACCATATAGGAACACCACCTACCTGAGAAGTGTCAGAACCGCTCCCATGCTGCAAGGGCTGACAACTGCGAGTAGAGAGGCAGTCCAGGTGCCTGCCACTAGCACAATGTCTGAACTAGCCCCAGCAGTGTCAGACCTGCAGACATGGATGAAGGGCGGAACAGCCCCAGGCAGGTGGTGCTTAAGTATTAATGCCTATGGAACAGGGGGCGGTGGCTGTGTGTGCATTTGTCAGCCCTTGCAGCATGGGAGCGGTTCTGACACTTCTCAGGTAGGTGGTGTTCCTATATGGTCCTGCACATCACACGAGACCACATGGTACACATGTATATTATATACTGTAGTGTAGGGACCCCCCTTATAGAGATTTGCCGTGACGGGGCAGGGGGGCTCAAATCATTGATCAATTATTTGCTAAAAATCTCATTGAATTGATACAGTAGGAATGAATTTGTGAATGTTACACTTTTTATCTCGTCATAATTGCATCCCACTCATAAGCAGTGCTGGCTTCCCGCCTATTTTCTCGTTTATTGGTCAAGTGGTTGACCACCACTATGCCGTGCACGCCCAGTGTGGTTTGCAAATTCCTCCTGTCGCCATCAAAATGCATGTTGGTGCCTGTTCACACACAGCCACCGCCCCCTGTTCCATAGGCATTAATACTTAAGCACCACCTGCCTGGGGCTGTTCCGCCCTTCATCCATGTCTGCAGGTCTGACACTGCTGGGGCTAGTTCAGACATTGTGCTAGTGGCAGGCACCTGGACTGCCTCTCTACTCGCAGTTGTCAGCCCTTGCAGCATGGGAGCGGTTCTGACACTTCTCAGGTAGGTGGTGTTCCTATATGGTCCTGCACATCACACGAGACCACATGGTACACATGTATATTATATACTGTAGTGTAGGGACCCCCCTTATAGAGATTTGCCGTGACGGGGCAGGGGGGCTCAAATCATTGATCAATTATTTGCTAAAAGTCTCATTGAATTGATACAGTAGGAATGAATTTGTGAATGTTACACTTTTTATCTCGTCATAATTGCATCCCACTCATAAGCAGTGCTGGCTTCCCCCTATTTTCTCGTTTATTGGTCAAGTGGTTGAACACCACTATGCCGTGCACGCCCAGTGTGGTTTGCAAATTCCTCCTGTCGCCATCAAAATGCATGTTGGTGCCTGTTCACACACAGCCACCGCCCCCTGTTCCATAGGCATTAATACTTAAGCACCACCTGCCTGGGGCTGTTCCGCCCTTCATCCATGTCTGCAGGTCTGACACTGCTGGGGCTAGTTCAGACATTGTGCTAGTGGCAGGCACCTGGACTGCCTCTCTACTCGCAGTTGTCAGCCCTTGCAGCATGGGAGCGGTTCTGACACTTCTCAGGTAGGTGGTGTTCCTATATGGTCCTGCACATCACACGAGACCACATGGTACACATGTATATTATATACTGTAGTGTAAGGACCCCCCTTATAGAGATTTGCCGTGATGGGGCAGGGGGGCTCAAATCATTGATCAATTATTTGCTAAAAATCTCATTGAATTGATACAGTAGGAATGAATTTGTGAATGTTACACTTTTTATCTCGTCATAATTGCATCCCACTCATAAGCAGTGCTGGCTTCCCCCCTATTTTCTCTCTTATATACCAAGAGGGAAATATATATATCAGGAGAGGCCCAGGATGGTGACAGAAATAGCAGAAGGGGGACATATATATCAGGAAGGGGACATATATACCAGGAGGGGCATATACAGTTGAAACCAGAAGTTTACATAAACTATTTAGAAAAAAACACATATGCATGTTTTTGTCACTATCTGACATGAAATCAGAATAATTATTTAGATCAATTAAGAAATACCAAAATTATTTATGTTTACTAAATGCCAGAACAATGAGAGAGACAAAATGTTTTAAGGCATTTTTATTACTTTCTGCAAAGTGAAAAGTTTACATATATTTGTTTAGTATTTGTTACCATTGCACTTACAGTGTATGACTTGGGTGAAACATTTTTCATGTCCTTCCACAAGATTCTCACAATAGTTGGTAGGAATTTGGGCCCATTCCTCGTGACAGAACTGGTGTAACTCATGTCATGTTTAGTCATGTTTTAGGTCGCCTTGTTCGCACTTGTCTTTTCAGCTTTGCCCATAAATTTTCAATAGGATTGAGATCAGGACTTTGTGATGGCCACTCCAAAACATTGACTTTGTTATACTTAAGCCACTTTGTAAGCAGTTTGGCAGTATGCTTTAGGTCATTGTCGATTTGGAAGATCCATTTGGGACCAAGCTTTAAGTTCCAGGCTGATATCTTGAGATGTTGCTTCAGTATTGCCACATAATCTTCTTTCCTTTGATGCCATCTATTTTGTGAAGTGCACCTGTCCCTCCTGCAGCAAAACAACCCCACAGCATGATGCTACCACCCCCATGTTTCACAGTTTGGATGGTGTTCTTAGGCTTCAAAGGTTCTCCCTTTTCCTTCAAACGTAACGATGGTCATTATGGCCAAACAATTCAATTTTAGTTTTGTCAGATAACAGGACATGACTCCAAAAATTTAGATCTTTGTTCCTGTGTGCATTTGCAAACATTAATCCAGTTTTTTTATGTTTCTTATGGTGTAATGACTTCTTCTTGCTAAGTAGCATTTCAGCCCATGTTGATACAGCACTCGTTTCACTGTGGATAATGACACAATTTTATCAGCTTCCGCCAGCATCTTTACAAGGTCTTTTGCTTTTGTTCTTGATATGCATATGTCTGACCAAAGCACCTTCATCTCAGGTACACAGAACTCGTCTCCTTCCTGAGTGCTATGATGGTGGACATTCACATGTTATTTGTACTTGCATATAATTGTTTGTACAGATGAATGAGGCACCTTCAGGTATTCTTTGGAAAAGTATTCCAGTTCTGTGAGATTCCTGGGTTGTCTTGAATGCACTGCTCTTTTGAGGTCTAGCCTCAGAATTTCAATGATGTTCAGACCAGAGGACTGTGAGGGCCATTGTAAAACCTTTAGCTTGCACATATAGAGGTAGCCATTGTGGATTTTGACGTGTGTTTAGAATCATTATTCATTAGAATCCATCATCTTTTCGACTTCAGTTTTTTTACAGATAGTGTCATGTTTGTAATTGTTGAAATTTCATTGAATACATTCTTTTTTCTACCCATGAAATGTTCTCCGTGCCATTAGCTGCAACACAACCTCAAAGCAGGATTGATTATTGCCCATGCCAAATGGTTGGTGAGATGTTCTTTTGCTGCAATTCTGTGTCCTTTTTTCTCCACACATACCTTTTATAATTTTGGCCATAGGTCCATAAGACTTGTTTCAAAAATGCACCAGGCTTGTTTAGATGTCCTTTTGCATACTTCTGACGCTGAATTTTATGGGGAGGATGCAGGAGAGGTTTTCAAATATGTCTTTGTTGTAAACTCTTCCAATGACTTGTAGATGGAGAAGTTGTCATGTTTCTCTGGGTACAATGGAAAAGATGGTAAAATTGAATGACTTCTTCAGGAATATCATCAGTTGTATGTCACCATCTATAACTGTACTGTATATATTCTGCAGGACTGACAGCTATGACTATATGGTCACTATATAATTTATATAACTTTATTCACACTATATTAAATTATCCCCTAAGGAGATATTGTACCCTAGAAGTATTGCTTCCATGAAGATTATTTGCTGACTCCGTAAGGGTGAGAGCACACAATCAGGATTATCAATGCTTTGGAAGCAGCGTATTTTCACTGCATCCAAAACGCTGTGTTGTACAGTACAAGCACAGTTGATCAAATTTATAGAAATCCTGTGCCCACTGTGCTTCTTTTCTGTTCTGAGCAGAAGAACTAAGGGAAAATAGACTGTGCCCAGAGTCTTGATCTTGGCACAGACACTGCATTCTGCAGCTCAGGACACTTGCGTTTCTGCAAGAGTAGACGCGCTCTATTTAGAACACAGCATCTACTGATTGTCTGCATATTCCCTAATGAAAAGAAAAACCTAGGAAACTTTTTGCCAAGTTAATGTCAATGATAAAAAGCCCTATCCATACAATGGCATAACTAATAAAAATTAAAAAAAACATTTACCCAATAAATCTGTTCTTGACATTCTTTGAGTCTAAAATTGACTTTGAATGGAGTGGCTGAATTCTATCAGTACCTAGATGTAGTCTTAAGCGGGCTTTACATGCTACGATTTCGCTACAGCGATCTCGTTGGGGTCATGGATTTTGTGACGCACATCCGGCCGCTGTAGCGATGTCGTAGCGTGTAACTCCTAGGAGCGATTTTGGATCGTTGCAAAAACGTCCAAAATCGCTCCTCGTTGACATGGGGGTCTGCTGCCAGTTATCGCTGCTGTCACTGGGGCGAAGTTGATCCTCGTCCCTGCGGCAGCACACATCGCTACGTGTGACGCCGCAGGAACGAGGATCATCTCCTTACCTGCCTCCGGCCACAATGCGGAAGGAAGGAGATGGGCGGGATGTTACGTCCCGCTCATCTCCGCCCCTCCGCTTACATTGGGCGGCCGCTTAGTGACGTCACTGTGACGCCAAACGGACCGGCCCCTTAGAAAGGAGGTGGTTCGCCGGTCACAGCGACGTCGCTAGGCAGGTAAGTATGTGTGACAGGGGTGCGCGATTTTGTGCGCGACGGGCAGCGATATGCCCGTCGCGCACAAACGATGGGGGCGGGTCTCATGCTAGCGATATCGGCCCGGATATCGCAGCATGTAAAGCCACCCTTACTGCTGGAGAGAACAAAGACCAGAATCCCCCAAACTGGTGATGGGTAGGGGCCTCAGCAGTTATCTAACATCCGTCATCTGTGCAGTGGATAGATAAAAAACTGCTTCAGAGCAGAATAACCCTTAAATAAGGATAAATGTGTCAAATTCTTGCAGTAGCTGTGAAATCTTAGCAAGTGTATGTGCACTCAATACAACCTGTAACAATTAGAAAACCTTTTGGGGGATGAGTGTCTTTCACCATGCAGAACTGATGTGATGCATTTCCACTTCACAATTCCACCATCACAATACAATAAGTACATAGTATATTGTATCAGCATTTAAAATTCTTTATTTGTTCACCTGGTGTAACATTGTTCACCTGAAGTTTTTTCTGCAAGATTTGCTAAGTAAATACTACGATAATCTGAAATCTCACGGGACCATGTTTAGCATGACCAAATATATTCAGCAAATGTATTCATGAACACAGACAGCAAACGTCATATTTTACAGAAAATTTTATAAAAAAATTGGCCTCTGAAATTGGTTGCCATGGCAACATCACATTTTTGTTTTTAACTTTCTTTGTTTGATAAGATGCTAAGATGCTTGATAGTAACCGTTAAACTAGCCATACAAGTTAAAGACCTGGTTCAGAGAGAATAAACAATGGCACTTCCACTTAATAGAAAATTTGTGGACAATGGGGTGCATTTCAGGTTTCAAGGCCACAGATTTCATATAGAAACAAGGCACTCCGAAGATTGACTGAAATGTGTATTTATTCAAATGTGCATGAAAAAAAAAACGTTTTTGGTCCCACTGGACCTTCTTCAGTTGCACATTGTCTGGGTGAGATGCCCGTGCAGGATGGCAAGAAAGCGCGGTGTCCACCGCCTCATGGCGGCCTCCATGCGTTGGTGGACACCGCGCTTTCTTACCATCCTGCACAGGCATCTCAACCCAGACAATGTGCAACTGAAGAAGGTCCAGTGGGACCGACAATGTTTTTTTCATGCACATTTGAATAAATACACATATCAGTCAACCTTGGGAGTACCTTGTTTCTATTTAAAGACTTGGTTCAGGGCACAGCTATTCATCCTGATCTCCAAAAGAAGCCAAGTGGAGAATGAATGTTTTATCTGATGTGCCATCTCATAGACAAGATCATTAGCGCTGACATGGGTCTAGGGGCATCTATGATAATATAGCAACTTGTATGTATAGCATTGTATATCTGTGGCGCCCTGGACAAGCCAGGGGCCACAGGTAACAACACCACCACACCCCACACTCCCTGTAGGCACATCAAAGTCAGACACAAAAATCCTTGTTGCCCTCCCCAGGGGCTGATGTCCACACCAGGGGGGTGGAGCCAGGCGGTTGGTCTCCACCCACCAAGGAGTTCACAGTCCTGGAGGAGGGAAAACACAGGCAGTCTAGTTTGGAGGAGGAAGTGGAAGGAGGTGAAGGAGAGAGATAGAGTTTGGAGGAGGAAGTGGAAGGAGGAAAGGAGTAGAGAGGAGAAAAGTGACAGAAAAAGAGCCTGAAGTTGGTCCGGGTGTGTGGCCCGGACAGAACAGCAAGGTTGGCAGACGGTGGTGACCGTCTGCAGGGGTGGCCGATTGGAGTCTACCCTAAGGACCGTGGACGGGCGGTGGCCCACCGGTACCGGACCGGTACACAAAGAGAAGCCAGCACCATTGGCAGGGGCCTTTTGGATCCCGGCAAGGCTAGGAGTCACCGTGAATTTGCCAAATCTGTTAGTGAAGGGGACCTCCTGGGTTTCCAAACAGTCAAGTCCCGACAGAAGGCAACCGTCCAACCGTGCAGGGGAGACACCGCCACCGCCAAGGGCAACCGTCTCCCAGGGCCAGCGCCTGCGGGCAAAAAGGGGCTCCTCCGGCCCATATCCAAGTCGGGGAGCGGGTTACCGGTGGGAACCCATCGCTACCAACACTGAACTTAGGTACAGGGAGAGACAGTCACCACTACCTGCAGGAAGGAACAACCACAGCCGTCTGGGGGACCCGTCCATCCAGCCGAGTGTTTTACCAAGAACTATGTCCTGATTACTGGCTGAGTGAGTACCCCCTGTGCCGTGCGGCACAGCGCTGCCCCTGCGACCCTGCACCTCACCAGGTCCCGCAACCCGCCTGCCATCCCTACCTACCCCATCACCGGGCCCCGGGACAACCAACCCCCTACCCACGGAGGGGAGAAATAACAACTCAGCTGCTCCCTGTCACCGCTCCCGGGATCCCCGTTCAGAGCAGCGGTGGTGTCATCAAAATCACCACAACCGTGGGTGGCGTCACGGACAATATACAAACCCCCACAATCAACCCCCTTTTCACTCACGGGCGAGGAACGCCGCTCGAGTCCCCGGGATCCGGCCCACCGCTCGAGCCACCACCGAGCAGCAGCCGTAGCCGTGCCGGACCCGAGCAGTGGGAGAGCGCAGCGTCACCTCCTCCGCCCACGACATATCTACATACATAGTTGCCATTTTTTACATAAGAGAACTAAGGAGAACCGTAGTCTTGGTCATAGATTGACCAGAATATTATCAATGAGATAGTCAGAAACAACTCCTTGCAAAGATATAAAATAATTACAATACATAATTGCCAGTTGTGGATGTAACTGTATCCCACAATACACTGCTGCTCTGTCAGTTGCGCAGCCGCAGTTTGCACCCACATCACAGCTATGGTAACCAGGGACGACAGTGCAGGCAGAACCCAAATTGTGGGCTGAGTAAGCACAATTCTGTTTCCAGTCTAACATTGTGCTACCCATACCACATCCAGGTATAATGAGGTGTTGGTGTTTTAAATTACACTTTTGCGATGTCACGGAGCAGTAAGGAGGTGTGGCCGGGTATGTCCGCCCTTGCATAACATCGCCATGCCTTGAGTGATGTTGCGGCGAGTGACGACACATGGCGGCACTGACGAGACATGGCGGCACTGACGAGACATGACGAGACATGGTAGCACTGACGAGAGAGAGAGAGAAAAAAAAAATACATACTGTACCACCTCCAATTATAGTCACAACAGCTTTCAAGAGATCATATAGTGTAAACACACACTCAGCACACAGGGGAGACAACACAGTGAACACATCTCAAGAAACACAACACCAGATACCATTATACAGCACACAAGAAGGAAGAGACAGTGCACAGGGGTGAAAGAGGTCAAATGACGCAACACATACAATACACAAATACAGAGTGATGACATACAACAGATACATTGGAAAGCGCAAACAGTGTTACACATGTCAACTAATCCTGTCAGCACCACTAAGCATAGACAGATGCTCATTTCACAGCATAGATAGCATCGGGCCTATTTCTAGTATACAATATTAGCCAGTGCTGCTGATGTATAAGAAATGTCATCAGTTTGGTCCCTTTAGAAGCAATGCCTGAGAAGTAGGGTGGCAGATGTGCAATGCATCTCTTACTGTTTGTGGTCAATCACATGGTCCACCTGACCAGTCAATCAGGAGACCCAATCAGTCAGGGCCAATCAGGGTTATGGTGACAGCAATTGTAAATGCATTTTTGATGTGCCTATTAGATCATTCATATTATTATAAACACTAGTGTCCTCATCTGTCTTGGGCTGCCTGACCATTCTGCTTGGCCTCTTGGACTCTGAAGAGGCCAACCCTGGCAATGATTTTTGTCTGATTCTGTCCTGGTATCTGAGTCTATGGTCTTGACCCTGGCTTGGTTAGTTTTGATCTTAGCTCACTCCACTTGTCAATAACTTCTCTAGAGAGGTAGGCTTGGGGCCCTTGCAAAGAGAAGCAGATCACTAAGCTTGAAATTCATAGGTTTATGCAATCAAACTCTTTTTTGTAAATCTACACATTGAATTTAATGCGAATGGGATAGACTCTGGCTTTTATGCAAGTGCTGGAATTTGTTTGGAATCTGGTAATCTTGTTTGTCTCTCAGTTTAATGTCTTCATAAGGCTTGTGATTTCAATTGTAGGAATTGTAGATTTTATACCATTTAGTGTAGTAATCTGATTAAGAAAAGCTAAATATTCAGCAGCATCACATGAACTTTTGTAAGCTGTTAGGGAGCCGTTCAACAACAACTTTACTGGCTTTTTCCAGTAACAAACAAAACTAAAAACATTGTTCTAAAGTAAAATTTTCAAATCAAAATTATATAATCTCAGGAAAAATAAATTATCTAGAGATAAGTAATATTGCACATTCTGCCCAAAAATTATGGAGACTATTAAAGAGAAACCATCAAAATACATTTCTTTTCTGTTTTAAAATGGATTGATAAAACACACACAGTCCTTATATTGTTCTGACCTGTTTTCTTAGCAATTTTCTACTTTACTAGATTGTAGTGTGGCACCCCTGAGTGTCAGGTGCCACAGGGTACTACATCCAACCCTGGATTCCTGGTAGACCAGTGCTGGTAACCACAACAACGCACACACACAAACCACAACCTTTACCCCAGACTGGGTGACAGGCTAGAGATGGAACTGACGGGTGGTCACCTATAGTTAGTGTCCGGGGCACAGCAGCAGAGAAGTGAACCTGGGAACGGGGACAGATGTCCAACCCAAGAGAGGTTCAAGCTGCCTGCCGTACGGGCCAGGATGGAGACAACAGGAGGGAACCCCTAAAAACGCTCCAAGCCACGGGGACCCACCAACTACTACAGAGTACAGGGTGCATGGAAGTAAAGCTCACCAGCTCACTACATCGGCACTGGAACAAAGGGAATACCGGATTGGAAAAGACCAGCACAAACCGGGTAGCATCAACTCCAAAACAGTGAGTAAAGCACATGTTAAACCGCAGCCCCTCTGTTGTCTGAATTCTTCCTCCAAGTCTGCATGAACATACTACAACCATCATCATCCTCCCCTGGGGCCTAGCTCTACTTGTGGAGAGCCATCACACCTAAGCTGCTCAATACCACCAGCCCCAGCAGTGAGAGACTTTGCAGTGTCAGCTTTGCCCGTATTGTGGCATACCACAAGTGGCATCACGAAAACCATTTTGATTTTTTTTCTTCCCTTGTACAAAAACCCTTTTAAGCGACCTCCATGGTCACGGAACCGGGCAACGGCCACACAGTAAACTTTCCCTGTAATATACAACCTGGGATCGAGTACTCCAAAGCCCGGGAGTGCATCAGCAGCACAAATTGTTTAACTTTTCTAAAGTTACATTAATCTTTAGAGAAGAGAATTGAAGAACATGTGTAGTATTATGTAATGCATGGTTTACAATTTATTGCTTTTTTGTATTATTATTTTACTAATGATATGTTGCATACAAGGATTGATCCAGCATGAGCCCAATAAAATCTGGATGTTTATTAATATTTTAGCACATAATAAAACATATCACTTTTTCATTAACCAAGCAATATTTTTCAACAACTTAATCAAAATGAAATATTTTATTTATCAATAGATATAACTTTATGAAGGCTTTATGATTTTTTTTTTTTGCACGAGAAGATGTACTTTTGATTGGCTCCAGTTAGTGAATCTTTGGGGGAAGGGAATGAAAAAAATCAATAATTGTTTTTTGCATGTTATTGTACATCATTATTACAGTAACTATGCAGTATAAGTACAATACATATATATTACTTAAAAAGCTGGGATATTTTGCTTTCGGTTGAAATTAATTCAAAACGTAAAAAGCAGAAGCATGCAATGGTGATTTCCTCATCTTAAAGGGAACCTGTCACCAGAGTTGGGGCCTATAAGCTGCGGCCACCACGAGTGGGCTCTTGTAAACAGCATTCTAACATGCTGTATATAAGAGCCCAGGCCGCTGTGTAGAACCTAAAAAACACTTTATAATACTTACCTAGAAGGTCGCTTTGATGCAGACTGGTTGAATGGGCGTCTCCGTTCTTTGGGACCAGCACCTCCTCTTTCGGCCATCTATGTTCTCCTTCTTCTGAAGCTGGGGTGCATGATGCGTCCTACATCATGAACACTCACCGGCATTGAGGTCCTGCGCAGGTGTACTTTGATCTGCACTACTCAGGGTAGATCCGTGTTGCCCCTGAGTGTCAGGTGCCACAGGGTACTTACAACTAACCCTGGATTCCTGAAAGACCAGTGCTAGTAAACACCACAATACACACACAACCCACGCCCTTTTTCCCAAGACTGGGTGAAAGGTTAAAGATGAAACTGAGGGATGGCCACCTATTGGTTGGGACTCATCCAATCCACTAGTCAGAGACCTGGGAAGAGGGAGGAGCTAGTCAGTGGAGTGGATGGATGACGGACATCTTGTCGGAGAGAGATAGTGAAAAGGCAGACAGTCAGTCAGAAGTTAACGTGCTGACAGAAAGTGTAAAGTGACTTGGTGAGTAAAAGGAGTATGGTTGCCAGGGAGAGTACAGTGCAAGTACTCACTGGACCGAGCACCGACGGGGTACAGAGCCCTAGTTCAGGAAGACGCTTCAGGCTCGAGGACCTTACCGACATTAGTGTCTGGGGCACAGCAGCAGAGAGGGAACCTGGAAACGGGGACAGAGGTCCGACTCAATAGAGGTTCAAGCTGCCTGCCATATGGGCCAGAACGGAGACAACAGGAAGGAACCCAAAAATGCTCCAGGCCACGGGGACTCAACAACTACAAACGGGTGCATGGAAGAAAAGCTCACCAGTTCAGTACACCGGCACTGGAACAAGGGAATACCGGATTGGTAAAGACCAGCACCAGCCAGGTTGCAGCAACTCCAAACCAGTGAGTAAAGCACAAGCTAAACTGCATTCCCTGTGTTGTCTGAATTCTTCCTACACTTCTGCACCTACATACTACAACTACCATCATCCTCCTCTGGGGTCTAGCCCTACTTGCAGAGAACCATCACATCTAAGCTGCTTAATACCACCAGCCCCAGCAGTGAGAGACTTTGCAGCGCCAGCTTTCCCCATATGGCCGCATACCATAAGTGGCGTCATGTAAAACACTTTAATTTTATTTGTCCCTTGTACAATATTCCCTTTTAAGTGACCCGCAGGGTCACGGAACCGGGCAACGGCCACCCAGTAAAATATCCCAGTAATATACAGCCCGGGACCGAGTACTCCAAAGCCCTGGGGTGCGTCAGATCAAAATATTGCAGTGCACCTGCGCAGGACCTCAATACCGGCCTGTGTGCATGATGTAGGATGCATCATGCACGCCGGCTTCAGAAGAAAGAGGACCAAGATGGCGAAAGAGGAGGCGCTGGTCCCGGAGAACGGAGACACCCATTCGACCAGTCTGCACTGGAGCGACCTTCTAGGTGAGTATTATAAAATGTTTTTTATGTTCTACCCAGCGGCTTGGGCTCTTATATACAGTGCCTTGCAAAAGTATTCAGCCCCCTTGAATTTTTCAACCTTTTTCCACATTTCAGACTTCAAACATAAAGATAAAAATTTTAATGTTATGGTGAAGAATGAACAACAAGTGGGACACAATTGTGAAGATGAACGATATGTATTGCTTATTTTAAATTGGAAAAAATAAAAAACTTAAAATTGGGGCAAGCAATATTATTCGGTTCTTTTAAGTTAATACTTTGTAGCGCCACCTTTTGCTGCGATTACAGCTGCAAGTCGCTTAGGCTATGTCTCTATCAGTTTTGCACATTGAGAGACTGAAATTCTTGCCCATTCTTCCTTTGCAAATAGCTCGAGCGGAGTGAGGTTGGATGGAGAGTGTTTGTGAACAGCAGTTTTCAGCTCTTAACACAGATTCTCCATTGGATTCATCTGCATTTTGACTTGGCCATTCTAACACCTGGATATGTTTATTTGTGAACCATTCCATTGTAGATTTTGCTTTATGTTTGAGATCATTGTCTTGTTGGAAGACAAATCTCCGTCCCAGTCTCAGGTCTTTTGCAGACTCCAACAGGTTTTCTTCAAGAATGGTCCTGTATTTGGCTCCATCCATCTTCCCATCAATTTTAACCATCTTCCCTGTCCCTGCTGAAGCAAAGCAGGCCCAAACATGATGCTGCCACCACCATGTTTGACAGTGGGGATGATGTGTTCAGGGTGATGAGCTGTGTTGCTTTTACGCCAAATATATCGTTTGGCATTGTGCCCAAATAGTTCGATTTAGGTTTCTTTTGACCAGAGCACCTTCTTCCACATGTATGGTGTGTCTCCCAGGTGGCTTGTGGAAAACTTTAAATGCCACTTTTTATGCATATCTTTGGGAAATGGCTTTCTCCTTGCCACTCTTCCATAAAGGCCAGATTTGTGCAGTGTACGATTGATTGTTGTCCTATGGACAGACTCTCCCATCTCAGCTGTAGATCTCTGCAGTTCATCCAGAGTGATCATGGGCTTCTTGGCTGCATCTCTGATCAGTCTTCTCCTTTTTTGACATTAAATTTTTGAGGAACGGCCAGGTCTTGGGAGATTTGCAGTGGTATGATACTCCTTCCATTTCAATATGATCGCTTGCACAGTGTTTCTTGGGATGTTTAAAGTTTTGGAAATCTTTTTGCAACCAAATCCAGCTTTAAACGTCTCCACAACAGTATCACGGACCTGCTTGTTGTGTTCCTTAGTCTTCATGATACTCTCTGTGCTTTAAACAGAACACTGAGACTATCACAGAGCAGGTGCATTTATATGGAGACTAGATCACACACAGGTGGCTTATATTCATCATCATCAGTCATTTAAGACAACATTGGATCATTCAGAGATCCTCAATGAACTTCTGGAGTGAGTTTGCTGCACTGAAAGTAAAGGGGCCGAATAATATTGCACGCCCCAATTTTCAGTTTTTTATTTTTTACAAATATTTAAAATAAGCAATAAATATCGTTCAACTTCACAATTATGTCCCACTTGTTGTTAATTCTTCACAATAACATTCAATTTTTTTATCTTTATGTTTGAAGCCTGAAATGTAGGAAAAGGTTGAAAAATTCAAGGGGGCCGAATACTTTTACAAGGCACTGTACATCATGTTAGAATGCTGTATATAAGAGCTCAGTCGTGGTGGCCATAGCTTATAGACCCCCCCACATCTGGTGACAGGTTCCCTGTAAAGAATTTATTAGCAATAGCCAAAAACAGTGGTGGCTATTAGGGATGGATGAGCGGACCTTTGGAAGTTCAGGTTCTGAGAATTTAGCCAGACTTTAGATAAAGTTCTTTTCTTGATCCAAAATTGACCCGAACCTCATTGGAAATCATTAATTGGGCAGTTTGGTTCTCCACCAACATACAATCAGCCATAAACAGAGCACTTCCGGAGGAGGGAGAGTGATTTTTTTTCACTTTTTTTTGTACAAAATACATTCGATAATGCTGTTTTTACCTCCAGTGCAAGGCATTAAACACTGCATTAGGCTCAGACCGAGCACCAAGCACAGAACTCCAAACTCGAACACTGATTTTTTTGTAAAGTCTGTGTTCCGTACGAATATTGACCTGTAAAGTTCGGGTAAGCTCATCTTTAGTGGGTATACCCCCACAAATTTCAGTGTCTCAATAACTTGTCATGTGGCCTTGAGCATCAATTCCAGCTTGATAATGATGTCTCATGCATTTTACAAGTTGAATTATTGTCTGCTGAGCCATGGCATCTCACTCTTCTTGAATGGCATCCCTCAGGTCATTGAGGGTGTGGGTTACAGACTTACAATCCTCTGCATGGTGACTCAGCTGATCCAATAGGTTTTCTATGGGATTCAGGTATTGAGAATGTGCATGCCACTTCATTTGAGGTTCTCCAGTCTCTAGCATCCGTTTCCTAATTATGTAACATCAATGAACTGGAGTATTGTGGACCATGCAGATGAAATTAGGCTCATGTTGTTCATGCAGAGGCACAATTACTGGATTATGGGTAGATGTTAAACAAGTAGTAGGGGCTTGTCACTTTACCATTCACAAAGTATAGGAAATTCTGTATTGAGTATACACACCTGCCCACACTGTAACACCACTACCACAAAAGTCTTTGTCAGGGGAAAACAGTGTCTGATGCATACCACTCTCCTTGAAGTCTGCAATATCTTTGGTGGTCATCATTTCTGTGTGAATCAACTTCAATAAGTGAACAGCGCTGAGACCCATTGGTTCCCCGTCTACCAAGACGATGATGCCTGTGTCTGGTGGTGTGGTCAGGTACCCTTGCTGTTAATCTAGCACACAAACCATGCTCATGTAAATGGTTTTGAATGCTCTGACATGACACTTGGGTGCCTTTCACCTCTCTTAAGTGGGCCTGGAGTTGTGTTGCATTCATCATCTGTTTTCGAAGGACATTGTTCACAATGAAGTGGTCATCAGTGTGGAATGTGGCCAAAGGATGACCCTTCTATTCCTTTCTTTGACTTTTCCAGTCTCTCTGTAACTTTGCTGTAACCTGCTGATGACATTTGGTGACACTCTAAACTCAGTGGCCACTTCTGTCTGAGAACATCCTGCTGGAAGACTTGCAAGGGTACTGTTGATCAATTGTTAGGTGTTGTCTTGGTTTCATGATGTAAAAATGTTAACAGCATGATGAGGAAGACTGTGTTTACCTCTGAAATTTATTGATCAAACACTTGTTGTGAATTTTGCCATTAAGCTCATTGTTAGAGAACAGCAAGTTGTGCAAAAACTACTGAAACATTGAACAGTTGGACATGTGCATTAACATTTTTAGAGACGGTCACATTAAGTTCTCCTGAAAAGGATAGAGGGCATTTTAGGATCATCCTGGAATGTCACCCGAAAGCCAAATATCCCTAACTTTTTGTGAGTAATGTATATATAAAGTGCCAATGATCTTTTAAAACATTTTTCCACATTACGCCCACAAACTTAATTTTATTTTATTGGGCTTTTATATGATATAACAACACTAAGTAGCAAGTATTTGGGAGATGTAATGGAAATTATACATGGTTTTCTAAATATATAAAAAATGTGAATCTCAAATTGGTGACGTGCATTTGTATTACGCCCCAGAGCTATTATTTTTAGGGGACCACTTTTTGCTGCAGTCACTGCTGCAGGTATTTTGCAATATGTTTCTACCAGCTTTGCATAACTAGAAGCTGAATTTTTTTCCCATTCTTCCTGATAAAATAGTTGTAGTTCAATGAGATTGGAGGGAGAGCATCTGAGAACAGCAATTTTGAAGACTTGCCACAAATTCTTTTTGGAACTGGGTTATTCAAACACATGAGTATGCTTTGATGTAAACCATTTCATTATAGGTCTAGCATTATGTTTAGGGTCGTTGTCATTCTGGAAGTTGAACCTATGATGCAGTCTCAAGTCTTAAGCAGCCTCCAACAAGTTTTCCTCTAGGATTACCCTTTATTTAGCACCATTCATCTTCCCTTAAATGCTGATCAGCTTCCCTGTCCCTGCTGAAGAAAAGCATCCCCACAGCATGATGCTGCCACCACCATATTTAACAGTGGAGATGGTGTTTTCAGGGTGATGTGCAGTGTTGGTTTTCCACCAAACAAAGTGTTTTGTATTAAGGGTTTTTTCAGTGTTTGTGTTTCTTTTATTTCACTTACAGATTAGTAATTAGCTGGGTCTCTTAGACACCTCCAATTACTAATCTAGGACTCAGTGGCAGATGTGAGCTGCCCTTATTACCCTGATTACCACAGCACCAGGGCAATCAGGAAGAGCCAGGTAAAGTTCCGGGGCTGATGTCACAGCTAATGGATGCAACAATCCTGGGCAGCTGCAGGCTGCATGTGATAAGCGCATGGCTGAGGGCTGCCGCGTGTAGCCGCATGCATTATCTATGAAGAGTATCATAATTTGGGGGAACCTTACATGAAGTTTTTTTTTTTTTTTAAATTCCTTTAGTTTTACACCATGATAGTGAAATGCATACACGATCTGTGATTGGTTGCAGTCACGGCTGGGGCCTTGTCTGACTGCAGCCAATCAGAGACGCAGGGACTGATGATGGGCAGGGAAAGCAGCGCATATGGATGAGCGATAATGAGTGGCCCTGAATGAAAAGTGAGAGCCAAGAGGCAGTGTTACAGTATAAGAATAACGCACTTGCTTTTTTCTTGTTTTCTTTATTTTTATTTTATTTTTTTTATTTCCCGAGTTGCTGGACCTGGGTCATTACATGGAGTTCCCTGAGAACTGCAGGCCCGGGTCCGGCACCCGAATACTTTTGAAACTACAGTGATCTGAACATTTATAGTCCGCCCATGACTACAAAAAAAATCAATTTTGGAACACTTCAAGCCAGACATGTCAATCAAAGCAAGTATCACCAACCTATGATTTGCGTACTTTGGACACATTATACAAAGAGAGCAATCACTGGAAAAAGACATCATGGTCAGAAGAACAGAAGGTCAAGGAAAGGAGACCAGAAGCCTGATGGTTAGATACAATCAAGAAAACAGTGGAGAAGACCCTGGTAGATCTATCTAGGCTTGCACAAGCTCAGTTTCCTATAAACCTTTCATCCCTCAAGTTGCCATGGCTCAAGAAGGTTGGTAAATAATAACAAATAGTTGTCAAACATAAAAAAATATATAAATCTTGTATTGCTGTAATCACACAGACCAGAAGAATAAAGTAATTTTATCACTTAGACTGTACAGTGAACAGTATGAAGAATAAATCAAAGCAATTGCGGACCTGCTCTTGATTTGTTTATTCTGCCTCTCAAAGATTGCAGTAAGGCACAGTTAACATTTATCCTGCACATTACGCTTAGCGCTTACACTGGTGTTTATGTGTAAATTTCTGAAATGCTTGATTCCGATGTAACCCTTCAATGGAAGATTCCCTATAATGACGAAGAGAGAGTAATTTTGTACTCTTATGGCCTATGATTCAGCAGTGTCTGTCTTTTTAAGTGTTTATAAATGCCTAGTCATCTAGTTTTGTGCACTTCTGAAAAAAAAACAACCCTGATAAGAGGCGTGACAGAGTTCGGAGTAGCTCTGCTGCTTCATTATAGTAAATATAGCCCTCATCTGAATTCTATTATTCGGAGATTTAGATGGAAATCCTGATTTAAGTGCTCAGCATAGAGTACAGAAGAAATGTAGTCCAAAATTTTATGTAAAATTTTCCCAATAAAATTTTAAACTGAACCCACAAAAACAAGTCCCTTCTCTGGTCTGTCCTCTATCATTTGAAATATAGAGGGTTTTTACATTACTGTTAACAAAAAAGCTCTGGAAAAGCACTATGGCTCTCATCCCAACCCCCAGCAAAATCCTTGCTCCCAAATGCAAAGTCCATCCTCCTACATTTACTTCCATATGTTTTGGCTTTACTGTAGTGAAGAGAACCCACTTAACTTACTGGATATGTGTCTCCAAAAGCAGAAACTGGGCAGAATGTGCTGGGCAGTACAATGTACGGGCATTGCAATGTATGGGCACTACAATGGCAGATTTTAAATTTTCACTCAGCAACATCCATTGCTTTTTGTTTTTGGAAAACACCCATGAAGTCAAAATAATCACTAAATCTGTAGATAAATTTCCAGAGGGGTGTAAATTCCAAAATGGGGATACTTTAAGGAGGATTAAGGTATTTTGGCACTTAGGGGCTGTGTATATTGAATCTAAAAACTATTCTGGAAAAATCTGTGCTGTGCGCCAACAATCAAGTGGCGTTTCTTTCCTCCCGAGTCTCTCCGTGTGGCTAAGCAGTACTGTACAGCTGCACCATTTTTGTGGGAAAAATCTATTTTCTCATTTTCACAGCTTAATTATAAAATTCTGTGAAGCACCTGTGAGTTCAATGTGCCCACCATACCTCTAGATAATTTCATTGAGGGGTGTGGTTTCTAAAATGGTGTGACTGGTTAGGGGTTTCCACTCTTCAGGCACTTCAGGGCTCTGCAAACACGACATGGTGTCCGCTATCTATTCCAGCCAATTTTGCACTACAAAAGCCAAATATTGTTCCTTCCTTTCCGAGCCCTGCCATGCCCAAACAGTAGTTGTCCAGCATATACAGGGTTTTGCTGTACTCAGGAAAAATTGCACAACAAATTGTATGGTCCATTTTGTTCTGTTACAATTGTGAAAATGCAAAATTTGAGGTCAACCTTATTGAAAATAGTTACATTTTAGTTTTTTTCATTCCACGTTGCTTTAATTCCTGTGAAATAGCTAAAGGGTTAATAAAGTTCTTGAATGTGGTTTTGAGCACTTTTAAGGGTGTAGTTTTAAAAATAGTGTCAATTTGGGGTATTTTCTGTCACATAGGCCTCTCAAAGTCATTTCAAATGTGATGGGGTCCCTAAAAAATTTGGTTTTGTACATTTTGTTTTAAAAATCATAAAATGCTGATAAACTTTTAATCCTTCTAAATTCCATAAATAAAATTATGTTTTAAAAATAATGGGGATATAAAGTATATGTGGCAAATTGTATTCAATAATGATTTTGGGTGATATAACTATCTGGCTTAAGGACAAAAAAGTTAAGTTCAAAAATTAAACAGTGATCTAAACACCAATTAAAACCAGAAAAATGTTGAGGCCAATATGGTTCATGTATTTATGGCGCCAACATATTTCAATATACAGGGGAACGGGAGACGTTCACCCTTTACAACCAACACAGGAGGGGTTGGGAGATCTTGTGCACAGTTGGCTATAATGGCACTGCTAATAAGCTGGATTATTGCTGGGTATATGTAGCTTACAGGATATATATATGATCACAATAAAAATAGTATACCAATTAACCCAGTCAGCATTAGTACCATTAGGCTTAAATGGATGAAAATAATTGCCCAGCTGTAAAATTACAGTAGTGTAACGTACCATCAAAGGACAATTTAAGCCAAAACAAGCACCATAGTCTGTAATATCCAGAAGATGGTGACTCCTATATGGATATACTATGCTAGATATCAATTATATCCCATAGCATATAATAAGAAAAAACAAATGCAATATCAAGACCACTTGAAGTGGAACAATCTCACCCAATCCTTTCGTCCCATGGATGGATCAAAGTTCTCCCGTGTTGTTTAGTCCAAATACCGGCACGGTGGGAGTAGTGGCTTGGTCACTAGCCCTGTCTGGGATTAAACTGACCCTTTAGTTATCCACAATGACTCCCGCCCTTACAAGGGCAGTCCACAGCTGGCCCTGTTGTGGCTGACCCTTAGTAGAAGAAACCAGGTGACTCCCGACGCGTTTCACATTATCTGCTCATCAGGCAATTATTTTCATCCATTTAAGCCTAATGGTACTAACGCTGACTGGGTTAATTGGCATACTATTTTTATTGTGATCATATATATATCCTGTAAGCTACATATACCCAGCAATAATCCAGCTTATTAGCAGTGCCATTATAGCCAACTGTGCACAAGATCTCCCTACCCCTCCTGTGTTGGTTGTAAAGGGTGAACGTCTCCTGTTCCCCTGTATATTGAAATATGTTGGCGCCATAAATACATGAACCATATTGGCCTCAACATGTTTCTGGTTTTAATTGGTGTTTGGATCACTGTTTGTTATTCACGTTATTTTAAATAACCTAATTACAAATTATATTTACCATTACCATGAAGTACAATGTGTCACAAAAAACTATCTTAGAATCACGTGGATATGTTGAAGAATTCCAGAAGAGTTATTACCTCATAAAATGACACTACTAAGATCGGTAAAATTTTGCCTGGTCAGGAAGGTGAAAACAGGCTAAGGAGTGAAGGAGTTAACATCCATATCAGCTTAGAGCCATAAAAAACACTGATGTGTTTCTGGTGAGTTATGCACCCTTAATCATAGTCAAGGCTGCCACTAAAAATTTCAGGGCCCAATACTGGCAAAATTTTTGGGGTCCCATTGAGACTCCACCCAGGCTCCACCCCAGCTTCGCCTCCACCCCTCAAATCCTCCACTGTCTTACCGCCACTCTCGGAAAAACGTGTGTGTATATATATACATATATATATACACAGTCATTGCCAAAAATGTTAGCACCCTTGAAGTTGTTCCAGAAAATGAAGTATTTCCCTCAAAAAATTAATACTACACTCCCTCAACCGTTCCTCTCCATAATACACCCTTTACACCACTCCTCTCCATAATGTCTCTCCCATACTGCCCCTATGTATAATATCCCCCCACACTGCCTCTCTGTATAATATACCCCCACACAATGTTCTTCTGTATAATATCTCTCCCACACATGGCCTCTCTGTATAATATCCCCCTACATACACTGCTCCTCTGTAAAATATTTCCCAACACACACTGCTCCTCTGTATAATATCCCCCACACACTGACCCTCTGTATAATATCCCCCACACGCTGCCCTTTTGTATAATATCCCCCTACACACTGCCCTTTTGTATATCACCCACACACATTACCCCTCTGTATAATATCCCCCACACACTGCCTGCTGTATAATATACCCCCACACATTGCACTCTGTATAATATCCCACACACACTGCTCCTCTGTATAATAGCTGCCTCCACACACTGCTCCTTTGTGTAATATTACTATACATACTGCTCCTCTGTATGATATCCCCACACACACTGCCCCTCTGTATAATAGCCCCCATGTACACTGCCCATTTGTATAATATCACCTCCATATACTGCCCCTCTGTAGAACATCCCTCCACACATTGCCCTTCTGTATAATATCCCCCACACACTGCCCTTTGTATAATATCACACACTGCTCCTCTGTATAATATCCGCCCCACACACAAGCTGCCCCTCTTTATTATATCCTCCCACAAACTACCCCTCTGTATACTATCCCCCACACACTGTCCCTCTGTATAATATCTCCCCACACATTACCCCTCTGTATAATATCCCCGATACACAATGCCCTCTGTATAATATCCCACACACACACACTGCTCCACTGTATAATATCAGCTCCACACACTGCTCCTTTGTATAATATCACTATACACACTGCTCCTCTGTATAATATCCCCCACACACTGCCCCTCTGTATAATATCCCCTCTACATACTGCCTCCCTGTATAATATCCCTCACATAAGGTGCCCCTCTGTACACTATCCCCCACACACAAGCTGCCCCTCTTTATATTATCCGCCCACTCACTGCCCTTCTGTATATCGCCCCACACACCCTACCACTCTGTATACTATCCTCCCACACACTGCATCTCTGTATAACATCCTCCTGGTATATATGTCCTCCTTCTGGTATATATGTCCTCATCCTGGCATATATGTTCCCATCCTGGGCCCTTTCTGGTATGTATGTTCTTCTCCTTGTATATATGTCCCTCTCCTGAGCCCATCATGGTATAGATGTCCTCCTCCTGGTATGTATGCCTCCATCCTGGGCCCCTTCTCGTATATATGTCCCATTCCTGGTTTACTTGTCCTTATCCTGGTATATATGTCCCATCCTGGGCACATTCTGGTATATATGTCCCCATCCTGGTTTCTGTCCCCTTCCTGGTATATATGTCCTCCTCCTGATATATATGTCCCTTTCCTGCGGCTCTCCTGGTATATTTGTCTGCTGCAAAAAGAAAAAACTCAACATTTTACTCACCCTCCTCAGCTCCCACATCGCGCGGCGTCTCTCTGAGCCGCCGCAATGCATTTCAGCTGGTTGTGCGCCCTCTGATGTACATACAGCTGAAGCAAGGCAGGGACTGGGGTTAGCAGGCCCTCCCCACCCCAGCGATATCCATCCCTTCTCCTGTCTTCAGCTCACGGAATGCTTACCTTTCCCCACTGGATGTCACGACATGGTTGGACTTGCGGCTCTGCATTGCTTGCAGAAGTGTGATGAGGTCACAGAGTGATGACTTAATCTCTCTACTTCACGCTGGGCTACGGGATGACACCCCGGCACCCTTCTCTGCTCCACTGCCCTATCCTTTGGCACATGGCTAATTTGCATGCAATGCCCCTGTGCATGCAAATTAACCAATAGTGGTCGAAGCGACATGGCTGGGCCCCTCTGCTGTGGCTGTAACTGGGGCCTGGTGAAGAGGGGGGCCTTGCCCCATACACTAGTCATGGCTATCATGCCCTGATGGTGTCACTAATCATAGTCTAAGGGGTACTTTGCACACTACGACATCGCAGGTGCGATGTCGGTGGGGTCATGTCGAAAGTGACGCACTTCCTGTGTCGCTCTCGACATCGTAGTGTGTAAATCCTAGATGATACGATTAACAAGCACAAAAGCGTCGTAATCGTATCATCGGTGTAGCGGCGGCGAATTCTATAATTATGCTGACGTGACGGTCCGATGTTGTTCCTCGCTCCAGCAGCAGCACACATCGCTGTGTGTGAAGTCGCAGGAGCGAGGGACATCTCCTACCTGCATCACCGCGGCTCCCGTCGGCTATGCGGAAGGAAGGAGGTGGGCGGGATGTTTACATCCCGCTCATCTCCGCCCCTCCGCTTCTATTGGCCGCCTGCCGTCTGACGGCAGGTGAGTGTATGTGAAGCAGCCGTAGCGATAATATTCGCTACGGCAGCTATCACAATGATATCGCAGCTGCGACGGGGGCGGGGACTATCGCGCTCGGCATCGCAGCATTGGCTTGTGATGTTGTAGTGTGCAAAGTACCCCTAAGACTAAGGGTGCTTGACGCTCTAAAAAAGCATCTTTGTTTTTTTATGGCTCTGAGGTGATATGAATGTTATTTAAAATATTTAATATGTATCAATAAAGAATATTTTTATAGTTTAATCATTTCCTTTAATACTTGCTACTTTGTGCTGGTACATCACATAACACTCCAATAAAATACATCTAGTTTGTGGGTGAAATGTGAAAAAATGTGGAAACTTTCATGGGTATGAATATGTTTTCAAGGTGCTGTATATATATATTTTATATATTATTGTATTATTGTATATAAATATTTATATATTATATGTATAAATATATACAGTACATCATAAAAGCACAACAGTCACATTTTTGGAAATATTTACTATATCTTTTAATGGGACAAAACTGAAGATATGACACTTTGCTACAATGTAAAGTAGTCAGTGTACAGCTTGTATAACAGTGTCAATTTGGTGTGCCCTATAAATAACTCAACATACAACCATTAATGTTTAAAACGCTTGCAACAAAAGGGAGTACACCCCTAAGTGAAAATGACCAAATTGTGCCTAATTAGCAGGTGTGTTAAATTTGGTGTTATTGCTCACACACTCTCTCATACTGGTCACTGGAATTTCAACATGGCACCTCTTGGCAAAAAATTCTCCAAGGATCTGAAAAAAGAATTGTTGCTCTAGAAAGATGACTTAGGTTATAAGAAGATTGCCAACATCTATGAAGCTTCTTTAAATGTCTTCAGTATTGTCTATGGCATCCAAGAAGTTAACCTGGACAATCCAGAACACCCCTCCTGCTCCCTGTCTATCATTGCGTCGATATTTGCAATGGTGAGTGAGCTGGGTGAGAGAACCTTATTATCAACCTATAGGAAAGCGGCATGTTCCGTTAGGTCATGAAATAGTTTTAGTTCCCCAGATCTTTGTCGAATTCCATGTGAGCTACTGTGCTCCATTTAAAAAGTGCTGTATTTTCTTCCAAAAATAGTATTGGCTCTAGGAGGATATGTAAGAATGATTACAACCAAGAGAAAACTTTAAAAGGAAATGTTCCCCATAATATTAAATCCAATCCATTTTTCCAAACAGTTCAATCATTCTAGCAAGATATTGACCTTAGTTCAAGAACTGATATTTTTAATGTTTAATGTTTGACTGTTAAGGGCACTTGCCAACATGCTCCTTGTCTGCCAGGGAGGTTTTTCTGTCTTTAACCAGGTTTCTTTAGTTCATATTTGGCGTCTGCAGAAACCTACAATACACGCACAAGGCTTTTATACTACATTGACATTTCATATTAGCATACTGCTAAGACGAGAACAAAGGTTCCTCCAGATTCTCATCCCATTGATCTAATCCAAAAGATTAACTGCGATACGATTTTATTAAGAAATATGACTGTAAAGTTTGTTCATGATTATCCAGCTGATTGGCAACCGTAATATTATTCTGCATTATGGGTTTAGATTGATATTTCATTTCTTTTTATTCCCATCTGAAAACAAGCCTAAGTGTACAGTATTTAGTTTTTAGACTTTTTGTCTTCCTGTATTTAAACAGTGAGTGTCTTGGAATCACATCTTGGCTTTATAAAAGCTTGGCAAAACAGAAAAGAAAACCATATTATTTTATAGATGATCGGATAGAAGTCGTTTTAACAAAGAATATTGCAAAAACCTCGGAGGCTTGGAATGGGACTGTGTGTAGGTGGAGAGCACTTGCAGACAAGCCAAAATGCAATCAAGCATAAAGTATAACATTGACTGAAGAGATAATGCACAGTCTTTAAGGATTTTTTGTGAATTATACAGGTAGCATGCTATCATGTTATTATGTATTATAGTATGTGCAAAAATGTTTTCTTTCTTCAGACGTGAACAACTGTTGTGTAATGTACGGATTGAATATGGGAAGATTGCTACTATATGTCTCATGAAGAGTTAAGTTTGCTGTGGTCTAAGAAAGTGGCTTAAGATTATCAGTATGTGTGTTCTGAATGCTAATGTGCTTACACAAGGCCCAAGGGTAACAAGGAGGATCCAGAGAATAAAATGGATTCAATTTAAATCTGTCCACCCACATATAGAGATAGGGACGCAGGCCATTCAGCTACATCCAAAACACATCTCCAAGTCTTCACCTGTTTGTCATTTGTTGGAACATCTAATGTTCAGATGATATGTAAAAGGATTGTGCGCCTCATGTTAAAGTGAACCAGTAAGTTTGAGAAGCCTATGCAAATTATGAGCAAAATGTTATAGAGTAGTAGAAAAAGCAGAATAAGGCCCCATGCGCATGCTGCATTTTTTTCCACATTTTTTGGGTGCAGTTTGGGTCACTAAAGTGCATGCATTTCCTTCCCCAGCAAAGTCTATGAGATTTCCTTTTTGCTGTGCGCACGTTGCAGCTTTTTTTGGCTGCATCTTTGTGGTGACCACAAAGATGCAGCATGTCAATTCTTTTGGCGTTTTGTCCTCGTCTTTTTCACTAGTGATGGGAGAACTCGTAAATAACCGGGGTCTGCGGGGGCTTGATCCCTGGTATCTGGTCGGATGACGGTCCCCATATAAATCTATGGGGAACAGCATCCAGCGCAAAGAAGTAGGAGAAAGCGCGTCATACTTACCAATTCACTTACCGCGGCCCTTCATTCACTTACAGGGTCACTCATTACCTTCATTGCATATGGACTGCTTGCCCCTCCCTCTGTGATTGGTTGCAGTCAGACGCGACCCCACCCTGAGTGATAGCGTATTTGACATTTCCAAACACAGACGACAGTGGACGGATCTATATCGTACAGTAAAATAAATAAATACAAAAATTGGTGTATCGTCCCCCCATTTTATGGTACCCAGGACAGATAAAGGTCATGGCTACAGGCTGAAGCCCCCAGCCATGTTCTTTCTTGGCTGTGTATCAAAATAAGAGGAACCGCATGCGGCTTTATAAAGAAAAAAATTAAATAAATAATTTAAAAAAAAAAAACCCGCTTGTGGTCCCCTCCAATTTTGATACCTAGCCAAGGTAAAGCCCAACAGCTAGGGGCCTGTATTCTAAGGCTGAGGAGACCCATGCTTATTGGGCCCCCCAGTCTAAAAATATCAGCCTGCAGCCACCCAGAATTTCCACATTCCATTAGATGTGACAATCTCAGCATTTAACCCATCTCTTCCCGATTGCCCTAGTGTGGTGGGCCAATCAAGGTAATAATGGGTTAATTTCAGCTCACAGCTGCCACTAAGCCCTAGATTAGTAATTGAAATAGTCTATGGTGGCCAGCTGTCATGCTGCTGAATCTGTGCTGAAGCGAATTACAAAAAAATATTCATTTAGTTGAATGTGGAATCTTGTAAGATTCAAGTAGATTTCAATCCCACTCAAATAAAGTCCCTCATCTCTAGTTGCTTTCCAAATGTCCTGTTATTGTAGAGTTCTGTACCTTGTTTTTTCTAGCAGTCTCATAGACAATGAATGGACGAACCACTGCTCTGTGAAAGACTGGATTGTGCTTAACTCGATTCCAGGGATTAAAGGGGGCTTTACACGCAACGATATTGTTAATGTTTGATCGTCGGGGTCACATTGTTAGTGACGCACATCCGGCATCATTAACAATATCGCAGCGTGTAATACTTACCAGCGACCTTAGGCGACCTCAAAAATGGTGAAAATCGTTCACCATGGAGAGGTCGTCCCAAACTCAAAAATCAGTAAGGATTGTTTAGCGTTGTGGTTCATCGCTCATGCGGCAGCACACATCGCTATGTGTGACACCGCATGAGCGAGGAACGTCTCCTTACCTGCCGCTGGCCCCAATGCGGAAGGAAGAGGTGGGCGGGATGTTTACATCACGCTCAGCTCCGCCCCTCCGCTTTGATTGGCCGGCCGCTTAGTGACGTTGCGGTGACGTCGCTATGATGCCGAACGTCCCTCCCCCTTGAAGGAGGGATTGTTCGGCAGTCACAGCGACGCCGTCGACCAGGTAAGTATGTGTGACGCTGCGTAGCGATAATGTTCGCTACGACAGCGATCACAAACAATCGCATGCACGACGGGGGCGGGTACTTACACGCTCGATATCGCTAGAAATTGCTAGCGATATCGCTACCGTGTAAAGCCCCCTTTAGAGTCTCGTTCTTGGGATCTCCATCTCATAGATATGGGATAAATATTGATTCTGAGAATAAATTTTTAAATTAACAACAATTAAAGCTAAGTAATAGATTTATATATATAGATGTAAAACACATAACATTTTTAGAAACTAGACATTGCCTTAGCCAACCTACCTTGTTTCCTCAGCAACAGTTTAGTTTGTATGTTATGATACGCCTATTACAAATGTATTGTAGTGAAAATATGACGCCTTTCCTTCTTTGTACTCTGCCCTTCTTTGTTTGAATGGAAAATGTCTTAATAGTTATTGGTAAGGTTATAGTGCTCTGTAAATATTGTAGAAAATCCCCATAGTACTTACGATAGACTGGAATTCTTGAATGAATCATCAAGGCTACAGCATTGCTTGAAACATACAGGCTTTACCATTATTTTGACATTTCTAAAATTTACACTGTGAAGGCAATGTACACATTTGCTAACAATTTTATTTCTCTTCAGGCTGAACCGAAGAAAGGAAGATCACTTTATGATCGCTGATCCCCAAGTCATGTATGGAGAAAAAAGGAACAATTAGCCTTGAATAATTTTTAAAAGCACCACTCCAGCTCATATCCTCACCTTCCAGTGGCTTCACCTTTTACTGACGCCGTTCCCACAGTGCCATCTTGTGACTGTGGCCTGAAGTCAGAAGCTACATCACAAGCTCCCAATACATGTAAATGAGAGCCAGAACGAGCCAAGAAAGAGGCTCTCATAGGGATGCATTGAGTTGTGACCTCCAGCGCTCTCCATGACACCTGGGAACACGTCGGAAGGTCATTAATCGCTAGAGACCAACTGGTGCAGCAGCAATAGGGAGTGACGCAGCCGGAACGTGGGTATAATACAGGGGTCAGGGGACTTAGATCTAAAGCACCACTACAGCGGTGCAATGTAAAAAAACTCAAAAAAAATGGAGTGGTGATTTAAATGTGGTAATCAAAGATGCAATATGTGCATTAGGGTAAAGAAAAGACAGTTCGTGGATTTGCCACATGGACTGAGTCTCAGTTTTGGCTCCTTCATTAACTGTGACACGCTCCATGTGGTATTGTTATATTGAATGTAGAAATTGTAGTGTTAAATACATAAGGTGTTTACCATGGCATGTGGTAGTATCAGTGGGAGAGTTAGACACCTTTTTTGCACCGACATGTTACATTAACATGAGAGTCCTGGCTTGGTGTGTGGACTTGTATCACGGGACATTACACCCTTACAGGCCGCATGGCGATGGCTTTGGCTTGCCATCATTAGATTTTGGACAACTCAGTGAGAGACCACCAGTTTTTTAAAAACAGTCTTTCACAGAACAGCCACTTGACAACAGAGTATTTCTATACACAACCTCTTTACTTTCCCAACTTCACTTATTCCTGATTCCCTCACCACAACAAGGCTTAACACAACAGTCCAGTAGGTGAAAGTCTTCTTTTCAACCCGCGGTTCCTCATCCTGTCTTCCCATTAAAGGAGCTGATTTGACAATATGGCTGAACTTAGCCTCTAACTTGCTGATACTTAAGTAACTTCTACCCGGGTATTTACATCAACTCACATTTCTGCACCATCTTGACCTGTTACCTTTATGAGTTTTAAACTCAGGGCTGTATTGCTAAAAGTCCTATCCTGAGACCAATTTCCAGCTGTTCGGTTTGTGTCTCCATCAACTCTCTAGCCGTTCACTCTGTATCTCGGTCAAGTTTCTCTTGCTCTCTCCTCAGGATGTCGCTATCCTTTTTCTCTGTCTCTGCTCACTTTAGGGACATCCACGTCATGTGGCTCTACTCGATAGTCAGACTTTATGTTCCTCACTTCTGCATGTTGGGCCTTATATTCCCTCTTGACGAGAAAATGTCACTTTCCATCACTCTAGCCCAGACCTGGGCAAGGGGCAGCCCGTGGACCACATCCGGCCCACCTACTCTCTGTGATCGGCCCGCCTGGCTGAGGGCGTCCTTGCTGGCCGGTCACTGATGAGGGCAATCTGACCTGTTTTCCGGAGCTCCAGGCTCCGGGAGTCCCGTGGTCAGATTGCCCTCATCACACGCTGGGTGCCGGGTAGGAAACAGAGAACAGATCCTGCAGCTCCACACAGTCAGTGCAGGCAGCGGAACGCAGGAATCTCTCCTCTGTTCCCTGTCCGGCACTTTTCTCTGTGACACACGCGCGCCCTGATATCGTCAGTACGGCGCGCGTGTGTCATTTGAAAAGTTCCCGCCCGGCAGGAGAAGAAGCTGCAGCGGCGGGGCCTGTACGGAGAGAAGCAGCCACGGGGGATTCTAGGAATACAGCATCGGCGCAGCCAGGGCATGTGAAAGAGAAGCCGCTCAGCGGGGGGCTCGTACTGAGGTGCCTGAGGAGGGGACAATAAGAAGAGAGGTGAGTGGTTACTAGTAACCTGTGGGGGGGGGGAGGGTGGTAACTGTTGACAAATATTTGGGGTGTAGTGGTTTAGTATATGGGAATGTAGTTTTACAGGTGTGGTATATGGGGGGGGTGTAGTGGTGTAGTATATAGTGGTGTAGTATATAGTGGTGTAGTGGTGTAGTATAATACAGGTGTATATAGGGGTGTAGTATAATACTACACCCCTATATACACCTGTATTATACTACACTCCTATATACACCTGTATTATACTACACCACTACACCCCTATATACACCTGTATTATACTACACCACTACACCCCTATATACACCTGTATTATACTACACCACTACACCCCTATATACACCTGTATTATACTACACCCCTATATACACCTGTATAATACAGGTGTATATAGGGGTGTAGTGCTGTAGTATAATATAGGTGTAGTATATAGGAGTGTAGTATAATACAGGTGTAGTATATAGTGGTGTAGTATAATACAGGTGTAGTATATAGTGGTGTAGTATAATACAGATGTATATAGGGGTGTAGTGCTGTAGTATAATACAGGTGTAGTATATAGTGGTGTAGTATAATACAGGAGTAGTATATAGTGGTGTAGTATAATACAGGTGTATATAGGAGTGTAGTATAATACAGGTGTATATAGTCGTGTAGTATAATACAAGTGTATTATATAGGGGTGTAGTGATGTAGGTTATCACAGGTGTAGTATATAGTGATGTAGTGGTGCAGTTTATTACAGGTGTAGTATATAGTGATGTAGTATATTACAGGTGTATATAGGGGTGTAGTGATGTAGTATATAGTGGTATAGTATATAGAGATGTAGTTTATTACAGGTGTTGTGTATAGGGATGTATATTACAGGTGTAGTATGTGGCGGGTGTAGTGATGTAGTATATGGGGATTGTGTGTGTATGTATGTATACATTGTGTGTATGTGTATATATATTATATACACACACAGTATATATGCGTGTGTGTGTGTATATATATATATATATATATATATATGTAGAACTGAGTTAATTATATTAGTCCGGCCCTCTAAAACCATCCCAACTTCTCATTCGGCCCCATGGGAAAATTAATTGCCCACCCCTGCTCTAGCCCCTCCCACTCTGCATTAGTCCGAAACATTAAGGCTATGTGCCCACGGGACTCTGTATCTGCGGATTTTTCTGCATTAAAATCCGCAGCTTTCCCCCGGAATCCGCACCTTTTCATAAATGCGAATTTTGTGCGGATTTGACGCGGATTTTGTTGCGGATTTTGCGATTTTTTTTTTAATTCAATTGAATAGGCAAAATCCGCATGAAAATCCACAACAATAATTGACATGCTGCAGATTTTTCCGCACGAAAATCCGCACGATTTCCGCTGCGGAAAAATCCGCAGCGTGGGCACCGCATTTCCCAAATGCCATAGAAATGGCTGGGGAGTAGCTGTGCTGCAGATTACTGGAAAATCTGCGGCTTTTCCGCGAGAAATCCGCGGCAAAATCCGCGCATTTTCCGCAGCGTGGGCACATAGCCTAACTCTGTCTTTCCCTGCGGTCAGGCAAAATACAGTACATTCAACACAATAACATGTCACATTTCACATTAAACATCTTCACAACACTGATGTCTCCAAGGGAGGAATGAGTTTAGTATGTCCATCTTCTTACAAATGTACAATCAGAAATCTTAAAATGAGAATCAATGAATACATCTCCAATATTTATAGTAAAAACACAACCTATTCAGGAGCAGTTAAACAGTTTGAAGAACAGTACGGTGCTAGTGTGCAGTATTTCATGTTTTATGGCATTGAAAAAGTCAGTTGTCCTCCAAGAGGTGGAGATTGGCTCAGACAGGTGCTTATGAGCAAAGCATCATGGATTTCAAAATTAAAAAACAAATATCCTAATTGTATAAATCATAAACAAGATTTCTCATTCATTTATTAACCTTAATTATGATGACAAACATACTATATTTCTAGTGGATATGTAAGATGATGAGATTTGTTCACACAACTGTGGTTTTGGTCAGATTTTTGATGTGTGTGAGATGAGCAAACCCAATGGTCGGTGTTCGATGTTCGTACCAAGCACAGACTTTACAAAAAAAAAAAGAGTTTGGATTTGGAGTTCAGGTGCTTTATATACAGTTGTGCTCAAAGGTTTATATACCCCTGCAGATTTTTTGCCTTTTTGGCCTTTTTCCAGAGAATATAAATGATAACACAAAAACTTTTTTCCCACTCACGGTTAGTGGTTGGGTGAAGACATTTATTGTCAAACTACTGTTTTCTTTTTAAATCATAATGACAACCAAACACATCCAAATGACCCTGATCAAAAGTAAACATACCCCAGTTTTTAATACTATGTATTGCCCTCACTAGCATCAATAATAGCTTGAAGTCCTTTGGGGCAGTTGTGGATGAGGATCTTTATTTTCTCAGATGGTAAAGTTGCTCAATCTTCTTGGCCAAAAGCCTCCAGTTCGTATAAATTCCTGGGCTTTCTTGCATGAGCTGTGCGCTTGAGATTTCCTCAGAGTGGCTCAATGATATTGAGGTCAGGAGACTGAGATGGCCACTCCTGAACTTTCACTTTGTTCTGCTATCGCCAATGTCAGGTCGACTTGGCCTTGTGTTTTGGATCGTTGTCATGTAGGAACGTCCATTTATGTCCCATGATCAGCTTCTGGGCAAATTTGCCTCCAGTATTTGCATTCATCTTTCCTTCAACTTTGCCCAAGTTTCCTGAGCCTTTGTAGCTCACACATCCCCACATCATCAGCAATCAACCTCAGTGCTTTACAGTAAGAATTGTGTTCCTTTCATCATAGGCCTTGCTGACACCTCTCCAAAGGTAACGTTTATGGTTGTGGCCAAAAAGTTTGATTTTCGTCTCATCACTCCAAAAGTTTGGAGGTATGTCTCTGTGCTGTTTGGTGTATTGTAGGTGAGCTACTTTGTGGCATATGCATATGATCATGGTTTGGTTTTTATAGAGCCCCTGATTTTCCATTTGTTAATCACAGTTTGAACACTGCTTACTGGCATTATCAGTTCCCTGGATATATTTTTGTATCCCTTTCGTGTTTTATACAGTTTAACTATCTTTTCGCGTAGATCCGTTGACAATTCTTTTGCTTTCCACATGACTCACCATCCAGAAACGTCATTGGCTGGATGAAAGATGCAAGAGTCTGTCTGGATCCCAGAAACTCATTCAGTTTTTATGCACATACAGTGATTACAAGAAACAGGTCACATGTGAGGATGTTACCTTTATTAGCCATTCAAACCTATTTGTGTCAATGTGCATGTTAAATCAGGCCAAAATCACCAGGGTAGGTGAACTTTTGATTAGGGTCATTTGGATGTTTTTGTTGTCATTATGATTTAAAAAGAGAAAACACAAGTTTGACAACAAATGGCTTCACCCAACCACTATCCATGAGTGGAAAAAAAGATTTTGTGTTATCATTCATATTCTCTGATAAAAGGCCAAGAAAGCAAAAATCTGCCGGGGTATGTAAACTTTTAAACACAACTATAGAAATACCACTTGTACAAGAATCACTGTGCTCAGGTACACTTGGTCCTCAACCCAGTGTGAGCTGCTTGCAGTGTTTGAACAGCTCACACTAGGGGTGACAACAGCATGATCCAATGTAGTGTGCACTCAAAATAAATATATATATATATATATATATATATATATATATAAAAACCCTGCCCACTCTTCCCCGGAAGTCATTGTTTATGGCTGGCTGCATGTGGGGGAAACCTAAACTGCCCAATTAGTGAGTTCTCTTAGGGTTCAGCTCAAGTCCAGGTCCCAAACTGAACTTTATCTAAAGTCCGGCTGTACCTGCCGAACCAAACTAACTTCCAAATGCTTGCCCATCTCTTGTGCTGGGGCCTGGAGTGTCTCCAGGACACAGGGTAAGTACTCTCTCTGTGGGTTTCACTCCTAGTTTTGACGTACAGACACTGATAGAGAGTGCTGGTGCTGATGTATTTTTGATCCGTATGAGGGTTCACTCACATCTGGGTATAAATACACCGAGTGCAATCTGATTAAAAATATTTGCACCAATGTTAAAAAATAAGGTAGTGCTGATCTGCGATTTTTTTTTTCCTCATTTCATGCCTTATTGTCTTGTCTAGGCTACACTGTTATTTCTAAACTTACTTATTTATGAACATAAAGTATATAAGTTGTAGGTTTTTATATACAATAATACAGAATTTATAATGGCTATTTTCTATACATTTATGCAAAGTCACACCAACAGAAAACCTTTCTGAAATTTCAAAGTACTAAAATGTGAACAGACCCCAGTCTTCAAATGCTTGTGTCTCTCCTAAATCAACTTAGAAAAAAAAATGTATGTGTTTCTAACATAAATAAATAATCCACCTACAGAGTGTCTAAATATGAGCTGGAAGAGAATAATATAATTGGGACAATATGTAATTCCACACTCATCCTTGCCAGGACTAAGTTTGCTTGGGAGGACATAGTTCCTCCTACTACATGATCCTTGTAGATTTGCTCCAGAAGAATGAATCTATTGTTTGACTAATTAAATATATATGTTTTGCATATTTTACAGTTTTGGAATACAATTTTACAACACTCACAAAACATGTTTCTGTTATCACTAAATACCTTACATCTGTACTTACGAGAAAAACAGGAGCAAATGAAGTAAATTAAGGATGGGTACATGTAAAAAAATGCTCTCCGATTTGGCTGAACTTAAGTAAAGACCTTAATACTCTGAGGGAAATACATAAAACATGACTTGTCTGTGCGAGAGAAAAAGACAGTGAAGAAATCGGTTTCATTTCATCAACAACAAGGCCTTCCATCTGTTTGTAATTTTCAATGATTATTGACACATCTGGATATCTGACTCTTCGAGCTGCAAATTGCTGTTAAAGCATTATTTTCCAAATCATTTTAGACCACCCACAAAATTGTACATCAAGAACTGTGAGAATCTGTGATAGTGTGATTCAAGCTCCGCTATAATTTGGCTTACATTGAATACATTTACTTTAATGTTAGGATTGCTTTTTTGTTATGTTTTTGACACCTGCTGGAAAAATAAAGCAATAGGGAAAACCTTTGAATTGGATTGTTATTGTTGTTTTGGTACAATGGTAGGAAAATTCAGTTCAGGAATTTGAAATGGGTCAAATTAAGAAAAAATTCAAGGTATATTGTTATGCAATGAGAACATAAAAATAAACAGGCAAATTTATTATATGGCTTAGTGTGTTGGGTTAAAAATGAATTGACTATAACCTAATCCAATTTTATAACTGCCACACACTAAGTTCTTTTCTTTCAAATGCTTTTACTTTGGGGCCACGTCCATCCCAAGTAGGTATTAAAAGGGTGGTTCACCCATATTTTTTATTTTCTAGATCGATATGTTGATAAACAATGTTTGTCTCAAATACCTTATATTGGCAATAGTGCCTGTGAGTGGCGCTATTGCGGACCGCTGTTCCCCATGCCTGACCCCCGGAGTCCGTGACCTTGGGGATCTGGTGATGTCACGTCAAGTTCCTGTTAATCTGACATCACCGCTGCCGGCCGCAGTCTCCGTGAGTGACTGCGCTGTGGGTGGCATTTCCCCACTCCGCTAAGAACAGCCCAGTGTGACAGCCCATAAGCTCCCTCCTGCCTCACAACAGAACGCTGTAAGCAGGAGACACGCTGGGCTGTGATGAGCGGTGAAACACCGCCCACAGTTCAGAGAATCAGGAAGACTGCAGCCGGCCGCGGTGATGTCAGGTTAACAGGAACTTGACGTGACATCACCAGATCCCCAAGGTCACGGAGCCCGGGGGTCAGGCATGGGGAACAGTGGTCCGCAATAGCGCCTCTCACAGGCACTATTGCCAACATAAGGTATTTGAGAGAAACATTGTTTCTCAACATAATATCGATCTAGAAAATAAAAAATATGAGTGAACCACCCCTTTAAACATCCATAATATAACAATAGGTTTTATTTATTTAGTGCCAATAAAATTTTAGTGGTTTACAATTCAGAGGGGAGTTATACAAACAAGATAAGACAATTTGTCATTCAATTTGCCCGAATCACCCAAAAATTGAATGCCATAATTTTACACTTTACAGAAAATTGCATCAGCCACAAAAGGCTCACATGATTCCAAGCTGCAGTCTTCCTCATAAACCCTTGCAGCTATCACATAACATGGTATAGTGCAGCCAATCAGGAAGAACTATCACAGCTCGTATAAAAGCCAAGGCAGGAAACACAGCAGCCATTTTAGTTTTATTTAAGATACATCGGAGGTTGTACAACTGCAGCACTAAAGAAGATGAGTATAGAAGTCTACAAATTATACAATGATTTACTTGATAGAGGGAGAGAGATAATAGAGGCGCTTGCAGCCAGACTCAGTTTGAATGATGCATTTGAATTACAATTAATATTTTTTTTATCATTCTTAATGCACTAGAAAATAGCAGGATGACAGAAAAAAAACCCTAAAATCAGTGTTACTCAGTGACCGTATGCTTATGTGATGCCCTTGGACTATTCAGATCGTCACAGGGTACTGCACAAACTGCCCTCCCTGTACAGTATTCAACCCCTATGCCGCCTCGACCAGCATTCAAAAATCCTAGATACACCTTGCACCACACCTGTCAGGCACACCAGTGGGCTGCTTAAGCAGGAATAAAGCCGCCCACCTAGGGGTCAGACAGGGAGGTGGGAGGTGTCAAGTCAGTTCAGTGGTAGCCCTCGAGCTGTGAGGAGCTCTGAGGAAGCTGGGAGTTGAAGCTCCCAAGGGAGAAGTAAACTAGGTCGCAGACGGTGGTCTGGACCTAGAGGAGTCGGACCCCCGGTTGCAGGGGATTGAGGCTAGGTGACTGGGACCCGTCAAGGAGGACGGTCAGCAGCCTGGTCCTATCACCGCTCCGGGACCGAAGGCACGATGGGGTACACGGAACCTAGGTCGGGGAGAAGCTTCAGGCAACCCGGCAATTAACCTGCGGAGATCAGGGCCTTTATGGACTGTTCCCACCAGCTCAGAGATCGGGGGCACTAGCGCAAGGAGTGGGATAGGGCTTCCCTAGCAAGCAGCCCACTGAAATCCCAAGTGTGAGCTCCTGAGAGCAGGCTCTTTCACTTAGCCACATTGGGAAGCAGAGCCTGGATAGCTCCAAGCTACTGGGCCACAACAGACAATCTAAAACTTAGTGCCAGTAGGCAGGTTACGGACCACCGGCAGCACTGTAGTGGACGGGACCAAGACAAGCTCCCATCAAGAGGCAACGGCGTTCAGAGACTTGGTTTACCCTGTTGTCAGCGTCTACTTCATTGCTGAGTGAGTATCCGACTGTCCCCTGCACTGCATCCCGTCATCACCCACCAGAGTCCCGGGGCCTACCACTACCCGTGGAGGGCAACGTCACCTAGCTGCCCTACTCCATCACCCCGGGTACTCCCAACAGCAGCGCCGGTACTCCCAATTACTGTACACCATGGGTGACGTCACGAACTACAGCAAATCCCCTGTAAATACTCCCTTTCCATTTGAGTGTGGCCCGTAAGCCCGTGGGTCCGGAGACCCTCGAGCCACGAATGATCACCACCCCCGGATCCGAGCGGTTCGATCCACTGCAGGGGTGGCACACCTCTTTGTCACAAGTGGCTAGACTAAGTTTTTTATTACTTGTGCAATCTTTTTTGTGAAGAGGGGAAACATGTTTTTAAAAATAAAAAATAACACTCTTCAAAATCCAGGCATTTAACTGATACTATCTACCAAAGTATGCATATTGCAAACACACATATTTATTTAACACATCTGTTTATTCGTCGAACCTTACATCCATAAAAGTCACACAAATGAAGCATTCTGTTATAAATTTAGTCTTTTTGGACATGGACTACCTACTTTTTTATATTTTGTGCCTTTGGAGAAGAGGGTTGAATTCTTTGGACATCTGTTTAAGTAGACGGCCAAGTCTTGGTAGGTTTGCAGTTGTGTCATACTCCTGTTTTTGGATGATGTATTCAACAGTGCTCCGTGAGATGTTCAGAGATTGGTATATTTATTTATGAACTAACCCTGCTTTACTTTTCTCCACAACTTTGTCCCTGACCTGTCTGGTGTGTTCCTTGATTGTAATGGTGTAGTTGATCCCTAACATCTTTAAGCACACCTCTAAGGCTGAATACTGACAATAAATCACACACAGCTGGACTCAATCTACCAATTAGATGAGTTATGGAGGCAATTGGTTACTCAGCATTTTATTTAGTGGTATCAGACAACAGGGGACTGAATACAAATGCGCATCACAATTTTCAGAGCTACATTTCTATATTTAGAAAAACATGTATCATTCCCTGTACATTTCACAAATACAGTACTTGTTTCTTTGCTTTGGTATATCATATTTCTTTTGAATAAGCTCCCCCTAGTGGTGGTTGAAAGTAGCCAAAATTTTATCTTACAGCTCTCTGAATAGAGCTGCGACCATCAATTTTGCATCATTTCTCAATTGGTTGGTTAAAGCAATGTATAAATATTTCACCAATTATGAAGGCAAAGATAATGAACTGACTATCAAAGGACCCACTCCAATCTCCAGATCTGTCAAATCTTATATTTTTCTTGTTTTTTTAAGACAAGTAAAGATGTATTGTTCAAATATATAAGTTGATAACTACATGTAACTTTTTCTTCATAATTTGCTATTTCTTATTCAATACTTTCTATTTACAGAAGACAATCCATTTATAAGGTGGTCCATAGAGTGTATAGTGAGTGACAACAGACAAATAACATATATCTGATGTTTAATGTTGCAGGCATCAAGAAGAAAACTGTTTACTTATAAGGAGTGGTAAAATCTTGTCAAAAGTGGTTCGGAATACGTATTGAGGATGACATTTATAACTGCAGACAAAGATGAGTACATAAATCTGTGAATTCTTAACACGCCCAAGAATCACTTTGTCCACAGTAATACCATGAAGATATCTTCTCAGACCTGTTGTCAGATCTCACCAACAATGAATTTCCTTCTAGATTAGTATGACATAGATGCCACTGGTGGATGAGTCAGATTGCTTCAGGCGGTGCTTAATACACCTGTGCTCATGGCAGACCAGAGACATGATGGGACTTGGAGACAGTCTACTCTCACTGATCATTGCTTTATATGTTTCACGCATGGTATCAGTAAATATTTTTTTTTACTGTCAACGACAAAATAGATTGACTTAACACTCAAGATCCAATTACGTCTTTCACATTTACTTATCAAGTCATGAAACGTTAACGGAACAAAATTACAAAATCATTGAGATCTGTACACGCTGACGTTATATTTGTGGTTGTATGATGAGTCATTATCATCAATAGGATTAGAAATCTAAACACTTGTTGCAGACTGAACAATAATAAAAAAAAAGATTTAATAATATTGGTGCTCATCGGAAGGCGCCATGCATACAGCACAGACATGAATCTGTATAGTGGAGCGTGGAGTCTATATAATATCGGGGCCTCCATGAAGCACCATAGAATAGATATATCCACTACTAGAAGCTAATTTTGCAGAATATCTCAATAATATGAAATTGTGCCCAATTCTTTTTCTATCAGATTAGTATATAAAATGTCTTAAAATTCTATGCAAGTCTCCAGTTTTACATGAGAGGCATATAAAAGTGCAGTAGTTCACCCATAAACTTGCATAAGGTCACGGGCATGATCTTGGCTTATTGTAATGGTCCCATCTGTTGGTTCCTTTACTGAAAAGGAAGCCTGCCCCTATAAAAAATGCACAACCAAAATGAAATAATAATAACTGATTTCAGCTCTGAACCAGAGCCTTTGTCAGGTCAGTATCTAAAATAATTCTGTTCAAACAAATGGCATTATATTATGCCCACAAAATGAAAATGCTGCGGACAAACAAATGCAATAGGATCTTATCCAAAATATTAAGGGAAATTGTCACTAGGTATGTAATGACAGTACAGGGGTTCCTAAGCTATCCCTCAGACTTGAGACCCTGTGCTGTTCCTTATCTCAGAGGTAGGCTGGATGGTAGCCAGGTCTGAGCCCCCAACATGACCCTGACTCCTGTCTGAGCCCTGATCTTACTCCCCCCCCCTTTTGACAGGCTGGAAAAGACAATAACAAAACCCCACAAAAACGACACAGGCAAGGGATAACGAAAGCTTGTACATACTGCACTCAAAATACACAGGACAGACAATATGTGTACAGGTGAACAATGAAAAGGGAAGAAAGTAACGCACAACAGGGGAACGTCCAAACCACTCAATATCGCAACACAGATCATCATAAACAGGTTCAGCACAAAGACCAGGATTGCTGGAGCTTATGCTGAAGCTATCATTGGCACATACTGGAAGAAAGCTGAGCCTTAAATAGGAAAGAGACAGATACTCATGGCAATTAGCAACCTTAGCTCCTAGTTCCTGTTCATCAGTCTGCAGGAATTAACTCCTGCAGGGCTGAAAACCAGAGAACCTGAATCAGCAAACACCTTGCTCTTGCTGAACAATTCAGAAGCCTCAGGTTGCTTATCAGACTCTGTAGTGTAAACAGAGTCTGACAACGCCATGCCACAAAGTGCATGCAGAGCCGAACATCGCATGAGCAGATTGGTATATAATTTACTATTAAAAGATTCAATACAACTTGTCACATATTTCTTGAAGTCCCTGCTTATTCTGAACTTCTGTACTCTTAGAATGACAGTCTTCTATCTATGACCATGCATCACTGATTAGGATCACCCACTGGACGGCTACGGTGGGTATAAGACTTAAATACATACATGACTAATCTTATCATCAGGCTGATGCTAAATATGGCAGGTTCCATATATTACTTGTCAATCAAATATTGGATTCATCTCTAAATGTTTTATTAATTGATCATTAACCTCTTCACCCCCTGGCGATTTTCCTTTTTTTGGTTTTGTTTTTTCCTCCATTTCTTCCAAGAGCTATAACTTTTTTATATTTCTGTCAATATTGTCATATGAGGACTTGTTTTTTGTGGGACAAGTTGTACTTCTGAATGATACCATTAGTTTTACGATATAGTGTACTGAAAAATGGGAAAAAATCCAAGTGTGGTGAAATTCAAAAAAAGTGCAATTGCCCGACTGTTTTTTGGGTTTTTTACTTACCATGTTGACTATATGGTAAAACTGACCTGGCATTATGATTACCCAGTTTCGTACAAGTTTGTAGATATGAAACATGCATAGTTTTACTTTTATCTAAGTGCTGAAAAAAAATTACTGTTTGTAAAAAAGAAAACAATAGTGCTTTTGTTGTCATTTTCCGAGACCCATAGCATTATAATTTTTAGGGATCAGGGGCTCAATGATAGCTTATTTTTTATGTCCTGAGCTGAAGTTTTTAATTATACAATTTCTACGTAGATGTGATATTTTGATTGGCTGTTATTGCATTTTAATGCAATGTTGCAGTGACCAAAAAAACGTAATTTTGGCGTTTGGAATTTTTTTCTCATTACACTATTTACATACAGTATTTATAGATTTGGTATTTCTGAATGCGGCAATACAAAATATGTGTTTTTTTAAATTGTTTTTTTTTTCTCAATGGGGCAAAAGAGGGGTAATTTTAACTTTTAGTCTTTTTCATTTTTTAATATTTTTTAAAACACATTTTTTTTTATTTTTATTTTGCTCTGCCGGCATTCACAGGAAACAAGTCATGGCAGCGACAGGGGCATCATTTGACCCCACACTGCCATGCAATTAATTTGTGTGATCGCGCGACTGAGGAATCGATGGTGGCGAGGAACAGGATCATCAAAGTTTGACAGTGCGATCTATGGGGTAAACATGTGCGAGTGGATGTCCAATCCGTGCTTGCTAGCCTCCCATGTCTGCTGATCATATCCACAGACAAATGCACGAACCCGCGGTAACGGGGAGGAGGTGACCCGGGACATACATATAGGCCCTAGGTGGTGAAGGAAAACCCCCCTCAATAATAATAATATTTATTCATTTATATAGCGCTATTAATTCCATAGTGCTTTATATACATCAGCAACATTGTCCCCATTGGGGCTCACAATCCAAAGTCCCTATCCATATATCTTTGGAGTGTGAGAGGAAACTGGAGAATCCACGCAAACACGGGGAAAACATACAAACTCCTTGCAGAAGGTGTCCTTGGTGAGATTTGAACTTAGGACCCCAGCGCTGCAAAACTGCAGTGCTAACCACTGAGCCACCCCAGACACTTTCTTCTTTTCAAAGCACTAAAAGTATTGTTGCAATGCTGCTTTTTATTTTTTTTATTCCACATTTAACAAATAAACACACAGTCAATATCAGGTTTGGACAACAGCAAGCTTATAAAGACTTGTGCTTACAAATTATGATAATTTTTTGCTTGGGGATTTCTAGAAGCCTTCTGTTTCTTTGTATCTGTAAGCTACTGCAACATTGTGGTTGAAATAAAAACACTGCTATACAGTGATTTTGGTGCCAACAAAGTCTGAATGTTTTTGTATTAAGTTTATGGTGCTGATCAAGAATATGCCCTCGGTTTTGCCAGATTGGCTCTAGTTTTGAGATATTTAATTGTTAATTAATTAAAACAACACAATTGAAAAGCATTCAGAATTGCAAGAATATTAGTATTTTTGTTATAATTCGTAAGTAAAGAGTCTAAAATCATACAAAAAAAGAAATTAAAAATATATATCGAACAGTGACAGGAAAGTTATGTGTGATTTGATTCATAAAATACAATATTAATTAGTTATTAAATATTATTAATGTCAATGTTTCAAAAAACACTGTTTATGTGATTTCCCATATGTGTGTCATGAGGACAATCACATTGAAGGCTTCAACAGTAGTATACCATATTGTGTATGCCCCATCTGTCTTGATATCTCTCCTTCATCAATTTCATATCCTGGGGAAACCTTGTTTCTCACTCAAATCTCCAAGGTTATCTGCAAATTTGTTTAAATGGCTATGGAGATGGTGTATCTTTATGCTCATATTAACATCCAAATTTCTGAAGTTAGCAAGCCTATGTTGCACCACTTCTTCATAATTATCTGCTTTGTGATTACCCAAGTAGTTATTTACAACAGAAACAAAACTCTGCCAGGCCAAAACCTGTGTGTCATGCTTGCCAAGTGTGATAAGCGTGGCACGTGTGTTCAGACTAACAGACGTCTGATGCACAACAAAAAACACAACAAACAAAGGGGACACCGGGGGCACAATAACAATGGAGGACCCTGGAGCTAGTCAGAGGGGTAGATGGGACTCCTCTTGTCCTCACCTACAGCTGTCCCTACTCTCCTCGCTAGTCCCTATACAGTCTCCACAACTCTTACAGAGCAGGAACCTGAGACCCTGTAAATGCCCTGGCTAGTGAAAGGCAGGTGAGGTGCACTAGACTTACCGCTGTACTAATAAGACACAAGGGAAGGAAAGCCAAACTGGGGAAACAGCAACAAAAAAAGGAAGGATAAAGCTGAGTTCAGGACAACTGCTCAGCAGGACCTTCTACCAAGGCGGCCAGAGAACAATCAGTTTGTCTCTTCAGTAAGGACTGCTGGGAAAAAACTACTAAAACCTGAAGGGGCATGGCGACAAAGCAGCTGCAGCTGAAATGCTCTGCTGGGAGCTGCTGGCAACAAAACTGACATTAAATCCTAAGATAGTAATTAGTGGCTCCAGTCCTTACCCTGTCACTAGTCATCAAAGATAGAGTGACAACCGTGACACAGTGTCATTCATGCATGTGGTAAAAATTGAATAACTCATATGAGGACCATCAAAAATTCCAGCTTTTATTTTTTCCATGCTCAGTCCAGGGAAAGATGTACACTGTACTTGAAGCAATTACCCAATTTGTCCAAAGCCCTAACACATTGCTTTATTAATCCTAGCTTAATATAAGGTGATGAAAGAATGATTTTGTTTCTGTCCACCAATGGCTTGTAATGAGATTTTAAACTCCAGCAATCATATCTTCTCTTGTAGGCCATGAGACGTTTGTCCCATGATCTTGCTTTGCCCTGCTATTAGAGATGAGCGAACCTCTAGAGGCTTGAGTTCGGTTCGTCGAACAGAGGCCGCGTTCGAGTTTGGTTCGGCGAACCGTTCGACGAACCTCTCGAACCCCATTGAAAACAATGGGAGGCAATCACAAACACATAAAAACACATAGAAAACACCTTCAAAGGTGTTTAAAAGGTGACAAACAACTCACAAGACAACACAAACACATGGGAAAGTGACAAGGACAAATACTCATGCGAAAACAAAACAGCTGGACGAGGAAATAGAGGAGGAGACACAGATATAGGCATGTCAGGCCCTTCTAAAATCATGTAAAACACAGCAAGGGGACTCCAAGCAGAGTCTCCATTTTTTCCAAAAATTGGGCCCCACAGACACCACTTCAGTGGCATCACTTGTGCCCTAGTTGCAAACTGGACAGGTTGATTTGCATCAAGCACATTCCAAAATACGCCAGCCTTAACTGTCCCTGGGATGACACCGGGGTAGGTAGCAAAGTCTTTGCTGATCCCAGATCTGTTCATCTTGTATCATTTTTAAAAACACTACAAGCAAGCGGATTCCAAGCAGAGTCTCCCTTTTTTCCAAAAATTGGGCCACATAGACACCACTTCAGGGACATCACTTGTGCCCTAGTTGCAAACTGGACAGGTTGATTTGCATCAAGCACATTCCAAAATACGCCAGCCTTAACTGTCCCCGGGATGACACCGGGGTAGGTAGCAAAGTCTTTGCTGATCCCAGATCTGTTCATCTTGTATCATTTTTAAAAACACTGCAAGCAAGCGGACTCCAAGGACAGTTTCCTTTATTTCCAAAAATTGGGCCCCACAGACACCACTTCAGTGGCATCACTTGTGCCCCAGTTGCAAACTGGACAGGTAGATTTGCATCAAGCACATTCAAAAATATGTCAGCCTTAACTGTCCCCAGGATGACACCAGGGTAGGTAGCAAAGTCCTTGCTGAACCAAGACTTGTTCATCTTGGCTCATTTTTAAAACACAGCAAGCGGACTCCAAGCAGAGTCTCCCTTTTTTCCAAAAACTGGGCCCCACAGACACCACTTCAGTGACATCACTTGTGCCCTAGTTGCAAACTGGACAGGTACATTTGCATCAAGCACATTCCAAATCCACAAGACTTTACTCTCCCCAGGATGACACAAGGGTAGTAAAGTCCTTGCGGATCCATGACTTGTTCATCTTGATGAACGTTAGTCTGTCCACATTGTCACTGGACAGACGCGTGCGCTTATCTGTCAGCACACAACCAGCAGCACTGAAGACACGTTCAGAGACAATGCTGGCAGCTGAACACGACAAGATCTCTAAGGCATAAGTGGTGAGCTCAGGCCATTTTTCTAGATTTGAAGCCCAAAATGAGCAAGGCTCCAGTTACAAAGTCATAGCATCGATGTTCATTTGGAGATACTCCTGTATCATCCTCTCCAGCCGTTGACTATGTGTCAGACTTCTTGTCTCTGGTGGCCTTGCAAAAGGATGGTCTAAAAAATTTATGAAACGATTCCATAAAATTGCTGTTACCAGCACCAGATACGGTTCTGCTGTTACGGTTATTCTGTTGATGACGAGACAGTCCCATGTTTGTCAAGTTACAACTGGGAGATTCACTGTGTGCACCACTGTTGTTTGGTGGAAAAGCCGAGCTAAGATTGAGTAACAGCTTCTGCTGATACTCCTGCATAGGTGCGTCCCTTTCTATGGCTGGAATTATGTCACAAAATTTGGACTTGTACCGGGGATCTAATAGTGTGGCAACCCAGTAGTCATCATCACTTCTAATTTTGACAATCCGTGGGTCATGTTGTAGGTAGTACAGCAAGAAGGCGCTCATGTGTCTTGCGCATCCAGGAAGACCAAATCCTCGCTGTGTTTGTGGCGGCGAGGTGCTAACCGTTTCTTCTTCCTCTGACATCTCCACCCAACCTCGTTCAATGGAAATTTGACCAAGGTCTCCCTCATCTGCTGAGTCTTCCATGTCCATCGAGAGTTCGTCCTCCATTTCTTCCTGGTCTCCTGCACCTTCCTCAACATTTTGGCTGCTACCATGCGCCCTTGTTAATCCCTCTCTCCCACCGTCCCGTGCCTGCCGCCTTGGTGATGATGAACGTCTGGAACTTGTAGATGTTGGTATCCCTTGCACATATGAATCCTCCTGTACTTCCTCCCCTTCCTCTTGTCCCACCCCCTGACTCCGAATAGTGTTTAGCGTGTGCTCCAGCATGTAAATGACTGGAATTGTCATGCTGATAATGGCATTGTCAGCGCTAAACATATTCGTCGCCATGTCGAAACTGTGCAGAAGGGTGCATACTAGGTCCTTGATCTGAGACCATTCCATCAGCGTGATCTGACCCACCTCTGTATCTCATTGGCCCAGGCTATACGTCATAACGTATTGCACCAGGGCTCGGCGGTGCTGCCACAGTCGCTGTAACATGTAAAGAGTCGAATTCCAGTGTGTCGCCACATCGCATTTTAGGCGATGAACCAGCAGGCCGAATAACTTCTGGAGCGATGCAAGTCGGTCAGCAGCGGCGGTTGAACGGCAGAAGTGATCAGAGGGTGACCGTGCCCTGTGCAGAAGCCCATCTAGGCCGGGATAGTGGGTTAAAAATTGCTGGACAACAAGGTTCAACACGTGAGCCATACAAGGCACGTGTGTCACCTTGCCCCGGTGAAGGGTTGCCCCGGTGAAGGGCCGCACCCTGGTTTGCAGCATTGTCGCACATGGCCTTACCTGGCTGCAAGTTGAGTGGAGACAACCATTTACGAAACTCAGACCGCAGAGCTGCCCACAACTCCTCCGCTGTGTGACTCTTATTTACAAGACATTTCAAGCTAAAGACCGCCTGATGCCGTTGAGCTCTGCTGCCAGCATAGTAAGGAGGTGTGCAGGATTCCTTATGCGCAGTTGCAATGCGGGTGGCCTGACCAGGAAAGCTTGGGTCGGAGGTGGAGTACCCAGACGAGGTTGAGGAGACAGAAGCAGTGGAGGAACTTCGACATATAGAGGATTGATGCACAAGTCGTGGGGACGGCAAGACTTGTTGAGCAGACCCTTCTCCATCTATCACCATAGTTACCCAGTGCCCAGTCAGAGACATGTAACGCCCCTGTCCATGCTTACTGGTCCAAGTATCGGTGGTGAAATGCACCCGGTCACACACAAAGTTTCTCAAGGAAGCGGTGCTGTTGTGTGTGACATGTTGGTGTAACGCAGGCAAACCTTTCTTGGAGAAGTAGTGGCGACTAGGCATCTGTCACGGCCAGGTGGACGGGCAGACCCAGGAGGTGGATCCACTGGGCCGAACTCCTAGATGGTGGTAAGCGGTCCGGTAGCTGGAGCACTATAGGCAGCAGAACAGTCCGTGCACAGGAGTATAACGGAGAAGTCCCTGGGACTACGGAGTCACTGGTGGTAGTCCGGGTGACGCAGCTCAGGTTCGGAAGCCGAGAAGATGTCAGGCGGGGTCCGGAACCTTTGGAGCGAGATGACAGGTCACCGCAGGGATCCGAGATGGTACGGACTGTCAGGATGGCAGATGGACTGCGTTCGGGGTTCGGGATTCGGTCTGGACCGGATGGCGAGGCAGGCACGGCTCTACAAGAGAGATAGGTGAGTATATACACATATACACCAGGAGACCTGACTCCTAGCTTAAGAAACACGAAGATCAGGCCCCGCCCCCTTGGACATAAACCCCCTTTATACCCTGTACCTGTTTTGCATCATTTCCTGTTAATGGACGCTGGCCCTTTAAGAAAGGGTCAATGACCGCGCGCGCGCCCTAATGCGCATGCGCGCGGCCCGAGTGCCAGAAGCCAGAGCAGGAAGCTGCGAGGAGGAAGCAGCAGGGCCAGGATGGGGCTGTGAAGCCGACGGACGCCGGGTGCGGGGACCAGGACGCTGGGGACGCGCTGGCAAGGGGTGCTGGAGAGCGGGGAGCGGCGGTGACCGGACCAAGGAACCGGGAAGCGAGACGGGGGACCCGGGGAGCGTGACAGGTGAGCCGGAGGGCAGCACAGGGGATCCGGGGAGCGTGACAGTACCCCCCCCCCCCACGCCCCCCTCCCCGCAACCGGGACAGGAAGGCACGGATCAGCGGAGTACCCACATTCTCCCGGGGCTCCCAGGACCTATCCTCAGGACCATACCCTGCCCAGTCCACCAGGAAGAACTGTCGACCCCGTACGGTCTTCATGGCCACGATATCCCTTACCGCATAGATGTCGTCATCGGCTATAGGAGGAGGAGCCGAACTGGCAGCAGCGGAGAAGGGACCCAGGACAACCGGCTTGAGCAGGGAGACGTGGAATGAGTTGGGTATCCTCATCGTGGCCGGGAGCTGTAGCTTGTAGGAAACCTCATTGATCTTGTTGAGGACTTTAAACGGCCCGATGTAGCGAGGACCCAGCTTGTAGGATGGTATCTTCAATCGGACGTACTTGGATGCAAGCCAGACTAGATCTCCAGGAGAGAAACACGGAGGATCCAGACGTCTCTTGTCTGCGTGTCTTTTCATCCGCAGGGAAGCACGCCCAAGGGACGCCTTGACAGAGTCCCAAATGGTTGCAAAGTCACGGGCTACAGTATCAGCAGCAGGGACATCCGAAGAAGGGGATACAGGCAATGGGACGGAGGGCTGAAGTCCGTAAACGACATGGAAGGGAGAGCTGGAGGAGGACTCACTGACGTGGTGGTTATGGGAGAATTCAGCCCAAGGAAGAAGCGTGGACCAGTCGTCGTGATGGGCGTTGACATAGTGACGTAAGAAAGAGGTCAATATTTGATTGACCCTCTCCACTTGGCCATTAGACTGAGGATGGTATGCAGATGAAAAGTCCAGAGTCACTCCCAGATGGTTGCAGAGAGCCCTCCAGAAGCGGGAGGTGAACTGAGTTCCTCTATCGGATACGATGTGAGATGGAAAGCCATGCAAGCGGAAGATGTGATGTATGTAGGCGTCCGCGAGTTCCTGAGCAGAGGGCAATCCAGCCATAGGGACGAAATGAGCCATTTTAGAGAATCGATCCACCACGACCCATATGACTGTGTGTCCGGAGGACAATGGCAAGTCTGTAATAAAGTCCATCGCTATGTGTTGCCACGGAACTGAAGGTATCGGCAGAGGCAGAAGACGGCCATATGGCAGGTGTTTGGGCGTCTTGTTCCTGGCACAAGAGGAGCAGGCAGAGACAAAAGCAGCGACGTCCGTGCGAAGGGATGGCCACCAGTAATGGTGTACAATCGCACCCCATGTTCTCTTCTGACCAGCATGACCGGCTGTTTTCGAGGCATGACCCCAGTGTAACACTTTTTGCCTGTCTGTCTCAGAGACATAGGTCTTCCCGGGCGGTATCTGGGCCAGGGTGACAGGGGCCACCGGAATGATTTTGCTAGGACAGATGATGGGTTGGGTAGTCTCCTCCTCCTGCTCCATGGGCATGAAAGACCTGGACAAGGCATCAGCGCGTACATTCTTGTCCGCGGGTCGGAAATGGAGCTGGAAATCAAACCTGGCAAAGAATAAGGACCACCTGGCTTGCCGTGGGTTCAGTCGCTGAGCAGACCGCAGGTATTCCAGGTTCTTGTGGTCCGTGTAAATGATAACGGGGTACACTGCTCCTTCCAGAAGGTAGCGCCATTCCTCCAGAGCCAGTTTGACTGCCAAGAGCTCTCGGTCACCGATGGTGTAGTTGCGTTCAGGCGCTGAGAAGCTCTTGGAGAAGAATCCGCAAGTCACCATCTTCCCGGAGGAGGATTTCTGCATGAGCACTGCTCCGGCTCCTGAGGAGGAGGCATCCACCTCCAAGGTGAACTGGCGGTTTAACTCCGGACGGTGAAGTACAGGAGAGGAGGCAAATGCCCGCTTCAGTGAGCCAAACGCGGCGTCGGCCGCAGGTGACCAGTCCTTTGGATTAGCCTCCTTCTTGGTCAAAGCGGAGAGAGGAGCAGTCAGAGCCGAGAAGTGAGGGATGAACTGGCGGTAGTAGTTGGCGAATCCCAGGAAGCGTTGGATTGCCTTCAGTCCAGAAGGAGGAGGCCAGTTGAGAATGGAGGAGACCTTCTTTGGATCCATCTGCAGTCCGGTATCAGAGATGATGTACCCCAGGAAGGGGAGAGAAGACTGCTCAAAGACACACTTCTCATACTTCGCGTACAGACGATTCTCTCTCAGTCTTTGTAGAATCAGCTGCACGTTCTCTCTGTGGGTCTGGAGGTCCGGAGAGAAGACAAGGATGTCATCCAGATATACTACCACACAGAGGTAAAGAAGGTCCCGGAAGACGTCGTTCACCAGTTCTTGAAAGACGGCTGGGGCGTTACACAGGCCGAAGGGCATCACGCAGTATTCATAGTGCCCATCGCGAGTGTTGAACGCAGTCTTCCATTCGTCCCCAGAGCGGATGCGGACCAGATTGTAAGCACCCCGAAGATCCAGCTTGGTGAACACACGAGCTCCTCTAAGCCGGTCAAACAATTCAGGGATGAGCGGCAGAGGGTACTTGTTTTTTACGGTGATTTGATTCAAACCCCGGTAGTCTATGCATGGGCGTAAGTCGCCCTCTTTCTTCTTGACAAAGAAGAAACCTGCTCCAGCAGGAGAGGAGGATCTCCGGATGAATCCCCTTGCCAGGCTCTCTGTGATGTAAGTAGACATGGCCCTTGTTTCGGCTGGAGATAATGGATATATCCGTCCTCGAGGTGGTGTAGTTCCAGGGAGCAGGTCGATGGCACAATCGTAGGGACGATGTGGCGGAAGTACCTCGGATTCCTTTTTATCAAAGACGTCTGCAAAGGACCAATAGGCCGAGGGCAACCCCGGTAGGTTCTCTGGAACCGGAGGTCGTCGGATGGGTTGTATGGTCTTCAGGCACTTCTCATGGCACGAAGAGCCCCATCGGGTGATTTTGCCAGTGCCCCAGCTGACTGATGGTTCGTGTGTCCGCAACCAGGGAAGTCCCAGCAGGATTTGATGGGACATGTGTGGGAGGACGTAGAGAGCGATGTTCTCGGTGTGCAGGGCACCGATACGCAGTTCCACCGGCTTGGTGATCCAGGAGATGGTGTCAGAGAGGGGTCTCCCATCCACAGAGGCAATCACGAGGGGCTTGTCAAGTGGAGTAACAGGCACCTGGTACTTGTCCACCGTGGCCTGCTGGATGAAATTGCCTGCTGCCCCGGAATCGAGGTATGCCTCAGCCGTGAACCGCGTCTCTCCCGTTGTCACTTGCACAGTCCATGTAACCGGGTCTGAGAGAGTCCCAGCACCTAGGGTGGCCTCTCCTACCAACCCTAGGCTTTGGAGTTTCCCGGCCTCTCAGGACAGGAGCGTAGCAGGTGTGTGTCCTCTCCGCAGTAAAAGCAGAGGCCCTTGGCGAGCCGCTCAGCTCTACGTTGTTCAGACTGCCGCACTCTGTCGATCTGCATGGGCTCGTGGACGGGGACCCCAGCTGTCGAAGACTGAAGTACGGCGGGCTTCTGCGGAGGAGAGGAATGCCGTACCGGTCGTCTCTCACGGGACACTTCCTTGGATCGCTCCTGAAAGCGGATGTCCACTCGAGTCGCTAGGGTAATCAGGGCATCCAGGGTGGTCGGTACGTCACGACCCGCCAGCTCATCTTTAATTCGCCCCGAGAGTCCTTCCCAGAAGGCGGCGGTTAGGGCCTCGTTGTTCCACCCGAGTTCCGAAGCCAAGGTGCGAAACCGGATTGCGTATTGGCCCACCGTCAGAGTCCCCTGACGCAGCCGGAGAAGAGACGAAGCAGACGCGGAGGCGCGTCCGGGCTCATCAAAGGTGCCACGGAATGCCTGCAGGAAGTCCTGGATGTTCGTGGTCACAGGATCCCCCTTCTCCCACAAGGGGTTCATCCACGCCAGTGCCTCACCCTCTAGATGGGACATGATGAAGGCGACCTTGGCTTGATCAGAGGCAAACAAATGCGGCAGCTGCGTGAAATGGAGGGAGCATTGGTTTAAGAATCCCCTGCAGGTCTTGCGGTCTCCGGCGTACCAGGGTGGTGAGGCCAAACGAAGTCTGGAAGTATCTGAAGAAGTCGCCACGGGAGCTGGAGCCGTGGCTTGACTAATGGAGGCCCGGGATGCTGAAGACGTGATTGCCGCTTGTAGCGTGTTCAGGCGGGCGTCCACAGAAGACATAAATTGCAGCATGCGGGTCTGAGTCTCACGCTGGCGTTGGAGTTCCTCCTGTACGGCTGCTAGTGCTGCAGCGGGATCCATGGCCTGATCTTACTGTCACGGCCAGGTGGACAGGCAGACCCAGGAGGTGGATCCACTGGGCCGAACTCCTAGATGGTGGTAAGGGGTCCGGTAGCTGGAGCACTATAGGCAGCAGAACAGTCCGTGCACAGGAGTATAACGGAGAAGTCCCTGGGACTACGGAGTCACTGGTGGTAGTCCGGGTGACGCAGCTCAGGTTCGGAAGCCGAGAAGATGTCAGGCGGGGTCCGGAACCTTTGGAGCGAGATGACAGGTCACCGCAGGGATCCGAGATGGTACGGACTGTCAGGATGGCAGATGGACTGCGTTTGGGGTTCGGGATTCGGTCTGGACCGGATGGCGAGGCAGGCACGGCTCTACAAGAGAGCTAGGTGAGAATATACACATATACACCAGGAGACCTGACTCCTAGCTTAAGAAACACGAAGATCAGGCCCCGCCCCCTTGGACATAAACCCCCTTTATACCCTGTACCTGTTTTGCATCATTTCCTGTTAATGGACGCTGGCCCTTTAAGAAAGGGTCAATGACCGCGCGCGCGCCCTAATGCGCATGCGCGCAGCCCGAGTGCCAGAAGCCAGAGCAGGAAGCTGCGAGGAGGAAGCAGCAGGGCCAGGATGGGGCTGTGAAGCCGACGGACGCCGGGTGCGGGGACCAGGACGCTGGGGACGCGCTGGCAAGGGGTGCTGGAGAGCGGGGAGCGGCGGTGACCGGACCAAGGAACCGGGAAGCGAGACGGGGGACCCGGGGAGCGTGACAGGTGAGCCGGAGGGCAGCACAGGGGACCCGGGGAGCGTGACAGCATCTGGTACTGGGGCACTGCAAAGGACATAAGGCCTCGAAAATCCGCTGTGTCCACCAGGCGGAAGGGCAGTATTTCGGTAGCCAAGAGCTTACAGAGGGATAAAGTCAACCTCTTAGCTTTGTCATGGCTCAGAGGAAATGGCCTTTTATTTGTCCACATCTGAGGGACCGAGATCTGGCTGCTGTGTGGAGACGGTGGTGAGTAGGGTGTCCCTGAAAAACTGCAGGTCTGTGAGGAAAGTTCAGGCGGAGACATGATGTTGCCTTCATCCAAAGTTGGTGCTCTCAATGTCTGAGAGAGCTGTACACCAGCACTTGTTTCCCCTTCCAAACCAACTGACGACCTACCAAGCAAACTGCCTGTTGAGGTTAAAGTGGTGGAAGGTCTGCGTGGAAGAACAGGTCTGACAGCTGTCCCCACAGTCATAGAGGATGAAGAGCGTGCGGATGCACTGGAAGGGGCAGGTGGTGGATGGCCCGCTCCGCTAGGACGCATTGCAGCACGGTGAGCTTCCCACTGGGACTTATGCTTGTTATTCATGTGACGATTCATGGAAGAAGTTGTCAAACTGGTGAGGTTTAGGCCTCTACTTATAGATTGCCGACAAGTTTTACAGATCACATGATTTGGGAGATCCTTTGCAAGGTCAAAAAAAGGACCAGGCTAGTAAAGGCTTAGAGGACATGCAATCTGCAGAGCCACCCCGAATTGTGCTCAGAGGCAGAGTGGTGGCTGAGGATGCACTTGTTGACGTGCTTCTAGTACTGTGACTCTGTCCAGGAAGGCGCAAGGTAACTTCGTCGTCAGTTGCATCCTCCTCCATCGCCTCTGGTGACCTCCTCGACTGCCCGACTGAGGGTTGACAGTATGTGGGATCTAGAACTTCATCATCAAGCATTGTGTTTGCAGTCCCCTCGCCCTCAGACCTAACCTCTTCCTGTCCTGACTGAATATTTAAGTTGTCATCCCAATATGGTATCTGCGTCTCATCGTCATCAGTATGTTCCTCATTGTCTCCACCAACAGGTGTTACAGTTTGGGAATGAGGCTCTACATTATGCTCAGAAACTTGGTCATCAAGGCCTGAATCAGACTCACAAAGCTTCTGGGCATCACTGCAGACCGTTTCCTGGTCTGTTCTCACTGTAGCTTGGGAGCAGACCTCTGATTCCCAGCCTATAGTGTGACTGAACAGCTCTGCAGACTCAGCCATCTCTGTTACACCATACTCTGCAGGGCGGGTGGAGACTTGAGAGCTGGGAGAAAGCAAGTGCGATTGGGATGACAACTCAGAGGACTGTTGTTTCTTGGATTTTGAAGTTGAACTGGAGGAGAGGCCACTCGTTGGAGCACTTGAATAGATCATTCAAGCATGTGTTTTTTTTGTGCATCATCTACCTTTGTTCCAGTTGTTTTGTTCCGTAAAAAAGGGAGCACATCGGATTATCCACGGAAAGTAGTAGACATCTTACTTTTGCTGGAAGATGGCCTATCTTCAGCAGATGTTAATGTACCTTTCCCACCTTCCCCACGGACAAAAACTTTTTTTCCTTTTCCAACACGCCTGTTCTACTTTCCACCAGCATCTGTCCTTTTGCCACTCATTTTGTTAGCGACAAGATTGGCCACTTAAAATGTGGTAGCAAAAATTGAGAGGTGGTGTAGATTGCAGAGGTGGTCTAGCTTTGTTGTCAGCTGAAGAACCAGCACTGACTATCCCTGACAATGCAACTATGGCCCTAAAACTGGCAGCACTGTTTGCTATAAAAATATTGTAGCAAAATGTGCTGGAGGGTAGAATGCAGAGGTGGTGGAACTTTCTTGGCACCAGTGGGACACAAAATTAGTATAGCAGACACTTTGTAGATGCCACTTATGTTCAGCACTGTTTGCTATAAAAAATAGCGTAGCAAAATGTGCTGGAGGGTAGAATGCAGAGGTGGTGGAACTTGCTTGCCACTAGTGGGACACAAAATTAGTATAGCAAACACTTTTTGGATGCCACTTATGTTCAGCACTGTTTGCTATAAAAATAGCGTAGCAAAATGTGCTGGAGGGTAGAATGCAGAGGTGGTGGAACTTGCTTGCCACTAGTGGGACACAAAATTAGTATAGCAGACACTTTGTGGATGCCACTTATGTTCAGCACTGTTTGCTGTAAAAATAGCATAGCAAAATGTGCTGGAGGGTAGAATACAGAGGTGGTGGAACTTGATTGCCACTAGTGGGACACAAAATTAGTATAGCAGACACTTTGTGGATGCCACTTATGTTCAGCAACTTTTGCTATAAAAATAGCTTGGCAAAATTGTGCTGGAGGATAGAATGCAGAGGTGGTGGAACTTGCTTGGCACTAGTGGGACACAAAATTAGTATAGCAGACACTTTGTGGATGCCATTTATGTTCAGCACTGTTTGCTATAAAAATAACGTAGCAAAATATGATGGAGGGTAGAATGCAGAGGTGGTGGAACTTGCTTGCCACTAGTGGGACACAAAATTAGTATAGCAGACACTTTGTGGATGCCACTTATGTTCAGCACTGTTTGTTATAAAAATAGCGAAGCAAAATGTGCTGGAGGGTAGAATGTAGAGGTGGTGGAACTTACTTGCCACTAGTGGGACACAAAATTAGTATAGCAGACACTTTGTGGATGCCACTTATGTTCAGCACTGTTTGCTATAAAAATAGCGTAGCAAAATTTGCTGGAGGGTAGAATGCAGAGGTGGTGGAACTTGCTTGGCACTAGTGGGACACAAAATTAGTATAGCAGACACTTTGTAGATGCCACTTACGGTCAGAACTGTTTGCTATAAAAATAGCGTAGCAAAATGTGCTGGAGGATAGAATGCAGAGGTGGTGGAACTTGCTTGCCACTAGTGGGACACAAAATTAGTATCGCAGACACTTTTTGGATGCCACTAAGTGTCAGCACTGTTTGCTATAAAAATAGCTTGGCAAAAATGGGTAGGTGGGTTCAGTGCACGGCTTCTGTGGGTACCAGGACAGGAAAGGAAGCCTCACTTTCTATCCCTCCTAATGATGAAATGCAGCAAGGAATTCTCTGAGCTGAGGTACACAAACGCTGTTATCTGAAGCTGTATACAGCGTTTGCACAGACCAGCCTGTCAGCTATGGCTCTGAGCGCCTGCAAATAAGCCCTGGAAAGGGCTGAAGAAAACTGTAGTCCCTAATCTGTACAGCGCTGTGTGTATAGCATATACACCAGGAGCAGCGGCAGGAGCAGCGTGAGCGGTGACTGTCACCCACACGCAGAAAGCAGATAATGGCGGCGTGAGGGAAAATGGCCGTATTTATAAGGCAAGGACATGTGACATTCACAGCCTATGACACATGCCCTTGCTTGTCTGGCAAAAAGTACACTTAGCTGTGTGTGTGTCTGTGATTGGCTGACATCCTGGCCCGCCCCACTGCACGCGCTTAGGAAAAAAAAAATGGCGATCGGCATTATCTTAGCACTCAGCTGCAGCACAGATCTATCTAAACCCTGTCCCCCCTGCAGACTATACGCTGAAATTTGATAATAGTGTGAATCACAGTGACTCACACTGTTACAGTGAAAAGCCAGCTAGTAAATAGCTAGGCTTTTTGCTGATCGAACCCTTCTCGAACGTAACTCGAGCTATCAAGATTTTAGCAAAAAGCTCGAGTTCGAGTTTGATCTCGAGCACCCTTCAAAATCACTCGAACATGAAATTGGCGAACCTCGAACCTCGAACATCACTCATCTCTACCTGCTATCCCAGAGGCAAATGAAGCATGGGTATTTTGTGAATCCAGATTGGTGTTCAAGCAAGAAGTTCACCATCTTCAGATCAACACAAATCAACCACAGATGTTCATTATAACGGATTTTCTGGAATACAGTTTTTATATTTTCATATATTTCTTTAAGTTGTTTTTGAGAAAGCAATGGGAAGATATTTATAACAGTCACCATTGTACAAGAGAACACATTTCAAGCTTCTAATGGAGCTGTCTATAAAAAACCACCAGTCTTCTAGTTAATATTGCGTTTGTCAGATTTGAAGTACATTTCTTGGGATAGCATTGCAGTATTAAATTCTTCCTCTAAGTAAAAATATGTGAGAAGCCTCTCTTCTCTTGTCTGATAATCTGTAATTTTAACTTCCGCTTTTATAAGATTTTGTTCCTTAAATTTGGATGCTAAAGTTCAGATGCTTTTTTGGATTGATTTCAGTCTCTAATCTGGTTCTTTTTGGCTTAATGGTTAAGGCCTTGAAGAGCTTTCTTAAAATTCAATTCCACTGAGACTACCTGCCATACACCTCAGAGTCTGACTGTGGACAGTCTAGTAAACACTGGGATGGGAACCTCATTACCATGTGGAATAGGTCATTTTTGCTGATCTCAAATCAGGAGAGTCCCACCGAGATTTCTTGTAAGGATTTAAGGCTATATCTTTCTAACGTAAAAAAAAACAATCATCAAAGTGCTTTTTTAGATCTCCCCATACCATTGGCATACCAAAGTTTAAACTTTTCTTTTTGCCATTTGTTCACTGTCTTAGGTTCTCCACACAAGTTTTGCAAACCATATGTGGTGCTCAAGATTTATCCTGGTCTCCAAGCTTTACTCTAAAATAATTCACGTATACTCCATGCACAACATCTGTGATATTTATTTATTATAGCAGAATACATTAGGACTGTTGATGCAAGTCCTTCTTGATGAAGGCATCCTTTTTATATGTATTTATTTATGTACTTATTAAGGCAGAACTTTTTGAGTATATATCAAGACTGGGTTAACAAACTTTTACTGTAGCAAACTTCTTTCCCCAGCAAATTCACAAAAGAATTATGGCTTCAAAAAGTCACCTTTATAGCATTGTGGGCCTGCAAATTGAAATAAAAAAATAATTCTATGGGATATTTTGTTACTTAAGATACTGTTAGGCTATGTGCCCATGGGGACAGTGTCCTGCGGCTATATCCGCAGGACATTCCGCAGGAGCTCCCAGAAATCCGCAGCACAACTTTGTCTGTTTCCATGCTGCGGTTTATTTGCGGAATGTCCTGCGGATATGGTGCGGGCATTCTGCATTGAGGGTACAGTACTATGGCTTCGGCACTGCATCCTCAATACAGACCAAGTGCTGGAGTGATCGGTGAGTTCATACTTATCTCCATCACGCAGCACTTCACTTTTCAGCCGTGTGCACTGTGCAGGAGAAGGTGGGTGGGCCTGAACTAGCTCTGGCTGTCACATGACCGGAGCTCGTGCAGGCCCCGCCCTCTCCGTCTCCGGCCGTGTCTACACTGTGTAGGAGAAGGTGGGCAGGCCTGAACTAGCTCTGGCTGTCACATGACCGGAGCTCATGCAGGCCCCACCCACCTCTTCCTTCCTGTACCTGGCTCCACCGCGCGCCTGTGCAGCGGCTGGAGAAAGTGACTCTGGTGTCTGCTACCAAGGCAGATAAGTATAGGACCCTGTGGAGAAATCTGCAGGAATAATTGACATGCTGCAGATTTTTCCTCAGGGAAATCCGCATTATTACCGCTGCGGAAAAAAACGCAGCATGGGCACAGCAGTCCCCAAATGCCATAGAAATAACTGGGGACTCGCTGTACTGCGGATTTTTGAAAAATCCGCGGAATTTCCAAGAAAAAATTCCGCGAATTTTCTGTAGCGTGGCCTTAAAAAGTCAACAGGAGACCAAAAGCTATTGTATTTGTTATCACACAGAAGCTGCATTTGGGGAATGCATTATTTCATGTCCATTATCTCAAAAACTAGCACCAATTCAGCAAAAATAATAATCTAATTTAGCACCCTCAAAATAGTCTAAATGCTTTAACCCCTTAACGACCCATGACGTACTAGATACGTCATGGATCGTGTGCCGGTAAGCCCCGCCCCCTGCCGCCGGCAGGCGGCGGCGAGACGCGCACATATCAGCTGTTATCAACAGCTGATATGTGTGCCTGCTAGCCGCGGGTGGAATCGCTTCCACCCGCGGCCATTAACCCCTTACATTTCGCTGCCAAAGTCTTGGCAGCGATATGTATATGGGCGCCGCCATGACAGTGACTTACCCCGCCCCCACCGGAAGTCACGTGATATGATCACGTGACTTTCGGCGGTTGCCATGGTAGCACAGGGTCATGTGATGACGCCTGTAGCTAACATGAGTCACTTCCTCTCAATGCCGGAATACAGCCGGCATTGAAAGTGAAGCAGCAAATCTGCAGTTCTCAGCTCTGTAGTTGAGATCTGCAGATAGTGCAGAGCGATCGGATTGCTGATTGCAATAGCCCCCTAGGGTGACTAGTAAAATAAAAAAAAAAAGTAAAAAAAAAAGTTTTAAAAAATTAAAAAAAAATAAAAAAACCTAAAAGTTCAAATCACCCCCCTTTCAACCCATTGAAAATTAAAGGGTTAAAAAAAATAAAAAATACGCACATATTTGGTATCGCCACGTTCAGAAATGCCCGATCTATCAAAATATAAAATCAATGAATCTGATCAGTAAACGGCGTAGCGGCAAAAAAATTCCAAACGCCAAAATTACGTTTTTTGGTTGCCGCAAATTTTGCGCAAAATGCAATAACAGGCGATCAAAACGTAGCATCTGCGCAAAAATGGTACCGTTAAGAACGTCAGGTCGAGACGCAAAAAATAAGCCATCACTGAGCCTCAGATCCTGAAAAATGAGAACGCTACGGGTTTTGGAAATGGCGCAAAACGTGCGCCACGTTTTTTGGACAAGCTTGTGAATCTTTTTTAACCCCTTAGATACAAGTAAACCTATACATGTTTGGTGTCTACAAACTCACACCGACCTGAGGCATCATACCCACACATCAGTTTTACCATATAGTGAACACGGTGAATAAAATATCCCAAAAACTATTGTACAATCCCACTTTTTTTGCAATTTTTCCGCACTTGGAATTTTTTTGCCGTTTTCCAGTACACTATATGGTAAAACTTATGGTTTCATTTAAAAGTACAACTCGTCCCGCAAAAAACAAGCCCTCATATGGCAAGATTGATGGAAAAATAAAAAAGTTACGCCTCTCGGAAGAAGGGGAGCAAAAAACAAAAACGCAAAAACGGAAAGTGCCCGGGGGCTGAAGGGGTTAAAAAACCTTGGCACCTGAACTTTATTTCTGTTGACCTGCGTAATGAAAGGTGTTAGCAGCAGTTATGTATATATGGGGGTACTGTTCTGCACCCAAGATCATCATATTAATATTGCTGTTAAAAATGTGATAAAGAATTATAATTTTCTTTGTTTTTTATTCCTTCCAATTCTAAAACTATTTTACATTAATTGAGTACATCAAAAGCAAATGTACAGAGCAAAAAAAAAAAATGTTAATAGCACTATAATACATTTTAGGATTTTACAATTGGTACATGAACCCTATGTTGTACATTATTTAAAGTTGCTTCATATGTGCAAGACCTCCTGAAGCCAATATGGTGCCACGTGAAATCCTGTGAAGCTCTGTGCTCCTGTGTGGTGCTCCAGGGAATCCACATACCTAAGATATTCTCCCTCAGATATTTTTATTTTATTATTTTCAGTTTTGTTTTTCATCCCAGTCTCCCAGGAGAAATATTTTTTATTTACTTTAAAATAGCAGTATGAGCGCTTGTTATTTTGCAGCATGAGTTGTATTTTTTAATGGTCTCATTTAATTTACCATATAATGTATTATAAAACAAAAAAAAACAGTGAAGTTGTATTAAAAAACAAAACTAACAATTCTGCAATTGTAAGATTTTTTTAAAGGTGCGGGTATCTATTTTGATGACATTGTGCAGCAAAAAAAAGTACAGTTATGTAAATACCCTATTTACATATGTATATTTTTGTTTTACTATTTTTTCAAAAATTAGAAAACTTCAAGGAAAAAATTGCTTTGTGTCACCCTATTCTAAGGGTATTCCATTGAGACACTAGTGTATCAGCTGAACTGTTCCTGCAAAATATACTTCAGTAAAACTTTTTTTTTCTGAGGCATTGTCTTTTGCGATCAGCATTTTTTCTTTAAATTGTATGATTTGATAGTGAGCCGCACTCCAGCCGAAACCGCCAGAAGACTGGATTGGTCACTTCGGATAACGGCTTCTCGGCTTTGGAATCATAAAGAGGTTAAAAGAAGTTCAAAAAGACTGAGCAAGTGCACAAGAAGTAGTTTTTACATTGAAGTGCACGTTTATTTGTTTTGTCATTTACAGTGCCTTGTGAAAGTATTCGGCTCCCTTGAATTTTTCAACCTTTTTCCACATTTCAGGCTTTAAACATAAAGATAAAAATTTAATGTTATGGTAAAGAATCAACAACAAGTGGGACACAATTGTGAAGTTGAACGAAATGTATTGCTTATTTTAAACTTTTTTTAAAAAATAAATAACTGAAATGTGGGGCGTGCAATATTATTTGGCCCCTTTAAGTTAATACTTTGTAGCACAACCTTTTGCTGCGATTACAGCTGCAAGTCGCTTGGGGTATGTGTATCAGTTTTGCACATTGAGAGACTGAAATTCTTGTCCAATCTTCCTTTGCAAATAGCTTGAGCTGAGTGAGGTTGGATGGAGAGCATTTGTGAACAGCAGTTTTCAGCTCTTTCCACAGACTCTCGATTGGATTCAGGTCTGGACTTTGACTTGGCCATTCTAACACCTGGATACATTTATTTGTGAACCATTCCACTGTAGATTTTGCTTTATGTTTGGGATCATTGTCTTGTTGGAAGACAAATCTCTGTCCCAGTCTCAGGTCTTTTGCAGACTCCAGGTTTTCTTCTAGAATGATCCTGTATTTGGCTCCATCCATCTTCCCATCAATTTTAACCATCTTCCCGGTGTCTGCTAAAGGAAAACAGGCCCAAACTATGATGTTACCACCTCCATGTTTGACAGTGGGGATGGTGTGTTCAGGATGATGAGCTGTGTTGCTTTTACAACAAACATATCGTTTGGTTTCATCTGACCAGAGCACCTTCTTCCACATGTTTGGTGTGTCTCCCAGGTGGCTTGTGGCAAACTTTAAACAACACTTTTTATGGATATCTTGGAGAAATGGCTTTCTCCATGCTACTCTTCTATAAAAGCCAGATTTGTGCAGTGTATGACTTATTGTTGTCCTATGGACAGACTCTCCCACCTCAGCTGTAGAACATTGGATTATTCAGAGATCCTCAATGAACTTCTGGAGTGAGTTTGCTGCACTGAAAGTAAAAGGGATGAATAATATTGCACGTGCCACTTTTCAGTTATTTATTTTTTTAAAAACTTTAAAATAAGCAATAAATTTCGTTCAACTTGACAATTGTGTCCCACTTGTTGTTGATTCTTCACCATGATGTGCCGCCCCCGTGCTGGCAGCCTGCCGCTGCTTGGGTCCGGGCCTTCCGGTGGGTGGCTTGAGGATCTCCGGACCTGGGGGATCCTGCGGACACTCCAATTGAATAGGGTTTGGGGTGGTGGATGTAGGACGTATATGTACGGGTTGGGCCGTACTAGGTTCGTGACACCACCCACGGTATGTGGTGAGTTTGGACACCACCACTGCAGTTACGGGGCACCCTGGGGAGATGTTGTGCAGTAAGTTGTTAATCCCTCCGTGGGCAGGGATGGTGGCCCCGGGACCCGTTGGCATTCGCTGGTGCAGGGAGATGGGCGACCGCAGGGTACTGGTGTACTCACTAGTGAAGGAAACACACGAGTCTCTGGTAAATCAAGGTGATGGTGGTCGGTGCCCGCAGCCGGCTGCGTTCTGGTCCCCCACACGGCTGGTGGTCTCTGTCTTTCTCCTGCACTTTTGTGTGATGGTGGACTGCCTGTGCTTGCAACTTCAGGAGTCCGCTATTGGCTGGATGTGGCCTAAGGAGCCCTTCTCGCAGACGCTGGCCCGTGGCATCTCTGAGCCCTGGCGGTGGCCGGTTATCCACTGTCTGCCTCCTAGCCAAAGGCACCAGGGCTCCTACCCTGGTACCTGTCAGTTTGCTTCAGGCCTGACACACAGGCCTGACCACCACTCTCCTTGAACTCTCAAACTGATCTGTCTGTAGACTCTAGAGTGACTGTTTTCCCGCCCCGGGCTGTCTAGACTCCTTGGTGGGCGTCTTCCAACTGCCTGCTTCCGCCCCCTGGTGTGTCCATCTAGCCCCGAGGGGGGTGACTAGGGTTTTAAGGTCGGCAGATGTCACCAGTGAGGGAAAGGTGTAGTGCAGGGGCCTATCTGTGACTACCTGGCCCGGCCAGGGCATCACAATAACATTAACATTTTTATCTTTATGTTTGAAGCCTGAAATGTGGGAAAAGGTTGAAAAATTCAAGGGAGCCGAATACTTTCGCAAGGCACTGTAGTTAGCACTTTTGCAGGTGGGATGCATGAGTAATCTGCCTGAAATAGACCTCGTGTGCCCATACCCTTAAGGTGGTGTCACACATAGCGACGACGACAACGACGTCGCTGCTAAGTCACCATTTTCTGTGACGTAGCAGCGACATCCCATCACTGTCGCTGTGTGTGACATCCAGCAATGACCTGGCCCCTGCTGTGAGGTCGCCGGTCGTTGCTGAATGTCCTGCTTCATTTTTTGGATGTTGCTCTCCCATTGTGAAGCACACACCGCTGTGTGTGACAGCGAGAGAGTGACAAACTGAAGTGAGCAGGGAGTCGGCGTCTGGCAGCCTGCGGTAAGCTGTAACCACGGTAAACATCGGGTAACCAAAAAGCCCTTTCATTGGTTACCCGATATTTACCTTAGTTACTAGCGTCCCGCTCTCACGCTGCCAGTGCCGGCTCCCTGCTCCCTGCATACGTAGCTGGAGTACACATCGGGTAATTAACCCGATGTGTACTCTGGCTAGGAATGCAGGGAGCCAGCGCTAAGCGGTGTGCTCTCACGCTGCCAGTGCCGGCTCCCTGCTCCCTGCACACGTAGCTGGAGTACACATCAGGTAATTAACCCGATGTGTACTCTGGTTAGGAGTGCAGGGAACAGGTAGTCGGCACTGGCAGCGTGAGAGCGGCGGACGCTAGTAACTAAGGTAAATATCGGGTAACCAAGAGAAGTACTTTCCTTGGTTACCCGATATTTACCTTAGTTATGATTCCACGCGTCGCTGCTGGCTGGGGTCTGGTCACTGGTCGCTGGTGAGATCTGCCTGTTTGACAGCTCACCAGCGACCATGTAACGACGCAGCAGCGATCCTGATAAGGTCAGATCGCTGGTCGTGATCGCTGCTGCGTCGCTATGTGTGACACCACCTTTAGTGCCAGAACATGCCGATGTAATCAATGCTTGGTATGTGAATGATGCACAATAAACCTCAGCCGGCAGTGAAAAAAAGTGATTAAGAAAGAGGAAGCGGCATCTCCCAGACATCTCTGTGGGCCTGATAAAGAAGCTCAATCTATCGCTACCGCCACTGTCTCTTCAGCAGCACGCACGTCAGGCAACATTTGCTTCCATTGCGTACAGAATTGCACTGCACAGCTGGAATCAGCAGGGCAAATGGGTGGCACAGTGTGCCACCCCCTGGTCCTGCAGGGGCCTTAACAGCGCAAAAAAAAACTGAGAAAAAAAGCAAAATGGACATTATTTCACAAGAAAACCCAAAAATGGGCTGGACAAAAAAAAACTGTTGTCATCTTTCCATAATTGTGGAACATCTTTGTTTCAAGCAGGGAAGCTTGTTCAAACTCACCTGTGGCAAGTAAAGGCTGCTTTACACGTTTCAATTTCTTATGCGATCTCGTATGCGATCGCACCTGCCCGCATTGCTTGTGCAGCTCATGCAATTTGTTGCCCGTGTCGCACAATCGAGTAACCCCCCCGTCACATGTACTTACCTTCCATCCGACCTCGCTGTGGGCGGCGAACATCCACTTCCTGGAGTGGGAGGGACGTTCGGCATCACAGCGACGTCACATGGCCGCCGGCCAATAGAAGTGGAGGGGCGGAGATGAGCGGGACGTAAACATCCCGCCAACCTCCCTCCTTCCGCATAACCAGCGGGAGCCGCGGGATGCAGGTAAGCTGAGTTCATTGTTCCCGGGGTGTCACACACAGCGATGTGTACTGGCTCGGGAACACTGAACAACCGGATGTTCAATTTTTAGAAACTGAACGACGTGTATGCTACCAATGGTTTATAGTACAATCTGGGTCGCACGTAGGTTTCACACGCTACAACAACACTAACGATGCCGGATGTGCGTCACTTACGACGTGACCCGACACATCGTTAGATATATTGCAGCGTGTAAAGCCCGCTTAACAGTTAAGAGCAATATGAAAATCACACCTGAAACAGACAAAAAGAGAAGCATTTTACTCAATCTTTGCATTGTTTGTCTTTGTGCCACATTAAGCATGGCCATCTTCAGAGGTATTGATGCTCCTTTATCCATGGTGCACAAAATAATCGATAAATTTACATTCCATGGCACTGTAGCTAATCTCCCTGAACATGGACAGTAGAAAAAAATTGATGAAAGGTTGCAACGCAGGATAGTCCGGATGATGGATAAGCTGCTCCAATCAAGTTCCAAAGAAATTCAAGCTGTCCTGCAGCCTCAGTGTGCATAAGTGTCAGAGGGAACTATTCATCAACACTATGGCAGGAGACCCAGTAGGACCCCACTGCTGACAGAAAGACATGAAAAAGCTATAGACTGCAGTTTGCCAAATTGTACATGAGTAAACAAAAATCCTTCTGGGAAAGAATCTTGTGGAGAGATGAGACCAATATAGAGCTTTTTAGTAAAGCACATCATTCTACTGTTTACCAAAAAAATGGATTGGGGCCTACAAAGAAAAGAACACCATGTCTATAGTGAAATATGGTGGCGGCTCAAAGATGTTTTGGGGTTGTTTTGCTGCCTTTGGCACTGGGTGCCTTGGGTATACCTCTCGCATTTTTGGATAATTAGGCACAATTTGGCCATTTTCCCTTAGTGGTGTACTCACTTTTGTTGCCAGCAGTTTAGCCATTATTGGCTTTGTGTTGAATTATTTAGAGGGCTCACCAAATTTACACTGTTATACAAGTTGTACACTGACTACTTTACATTGTGTCAAAGTGTCATATCTTTAGTAAAGATATAATAAAATATTGACAAAAATGTGAGAGATGTACTCCCTTTTGTGATATAATATATATTTTATATATATATATATACACACACACACACACACACACACACATACACACCGTATTTTTCGTTTTATAAGACGCACCAGATTATAAGATGCATCCCAAATTTAGAGATATAAAAAAGGTAAAAACAAATAGGGTCTGTCTTATACTTTGGTGTTGTCTTATCAGCGGGGGGTGGCAGCGGTGCTGGAGCGGGGTAACAGGAGGCAGAGGCAGTGCTGGCAGCGGCGTGTCAGTGGTGGCAGCGGCGGGTTAGTGGTGGCAGCGGCGGCAGCTTAGTGTGGGCAGTGGCGGTGGCGGATCAGTGGTAGCATCGGCGGGTCAGTGGTGGCAGAAGCTGTGGTGGTTGTGTGGTGGAGCAGGCCGGTGCAGCGAGTGTCCCAGTCTGTCCGTGGTCCGGGCTTCAAAGAAATGGCACCCGGAGCGGCACGTGCGCAGATGGAGCTCTCATCCAAGAGCTCCATCTGCGCATGCGCTGACTCCCAGCGCCATCATTTGAAGCCGGGACCGCGGACAGACTATGACACCCGCCACACAGCCTCCGCAGTCCGGACAGCCACCCGGGCACCCACCCAGCCGCACAGAGTGGCAGCCAGCAGGCGGCTCACCCACACACACAGAGAGGCAGCCGGCCGTCGGGACAGAAAGGCAGCTGGCCACCGCCAACGACAGGCACGCGGTTGCCCGTACGCACCGATAGGCACCAGGTCGCCTGCACTCAGAGCCGCACAGACAGCCCCCCGCCAAATTTTTGGGAGGAAAAGTGCTTCTTATAATCCAAAAAATACGGTATACACACACACACACGGTCAAAATTGTTGGAACCCCTTGTTTAATGAAAGAAAAACCCACAATGGTCACAGAAATAACTTGAATCTGAAAAAAATAATAATGAATTAAACGTCTATGAAAATGAACAAATGAAAGTCAAACACTGCTTTTCAACCATGCTTCCACAGAATTTAAAAAAAAATAAAACTCAAGAAATAGGCCTAGACAGAAATGATGGTACCCCTGAAAACAATGTGACAAAAGGGACATGTTAAATCAAGTTGTGTCCACTAATTAGCATCACAAATGCCTACAATCTTGTAATCAGTCAGTGGGCCTGTATATAGGGCTACAGATACTCACTGTGCTGTATGGTGATATGGTGTGTACCACACTCAACATGGACCAGGGGAAGCAAAGGAAAGAGTTGTCTCAGAAGATTAGAAAGAAAATTATAGACAAGCATGTTAAAGGTAAAGGTTATAAGACTATCTCCAAGCAGCTTGATGTTACTGTGACTATAGTTGCACATAATATTCAGAAATATAAGATCCATGGGACTGTAGCCAACCTTCCCGGAACTTGGCTGTAAGAGGAAAATTGATGACAAATCAGAGACTGATATTACGAATGGTAACAAAATAGCCCAGAAAAACTTCTAAAGGGAGTAAAGGGGAATTTCAAGCTCAAGAAACATCAGTGTCAGATCACACCATTTGTCGTTGTTTGAGCCAAAGTTGACTTCACATGGGAGATGTGGGAGATGACCAAAGAGGACACCATTGTTGAAAAAAAAACCCATAAAAAAGTCAGACTGGAATTTGCCAAACTACATGTTGACAAGCCATAAAGTTTCTGGGAGAATGTCCTATGAACAGATGAGACAAAAACTGAACTTTTGAGCAAGGCACATCAGCTCTATGTTCACAGATGGAAAAATGAAATTTATCAAGAAAAGAGCACTGTCCCTACTGTGAAACATGGAAGAAGCTCAGTAATGTTCTGGGGCTGCTTTGCTGCATCTGGCACAAGATGTTTTGAATCTGTCTAGGGTAATGAAATCTCAAGACTATCAAGGGATTCTAGAGGGAAATGTGCTGTCCAGTGTCAGAAAGTTTGGTCTCAGTCACACTTCATGGATCTTGCAACAGGATAATGACCCAAAACACACAGCTAAAAAGACCTAAGAATGGATAAGAGGAAAACATTGGACTATTCTGAAGTGGCCTTCTATGCGCCCTGATCTAAATCCTATTGAACATCTTTGAAAAGAGCTGAAACATGCTGTCTGGAAAAGGCAACCTTCAAACATGAGACAACTGGAGTAGTTTGCTCTTGAGGAGTGGACCAAAATACCTGTCCAGAGGTGCAGAAGTCTCATTGACAGTTACAGGAATCGAATTGTTTGATTGCAGTGATTGCCTCAAAACGTTATACAACAAAATATTGTTAAGGGACCATCATTTCTGTCCAGACCTATTTCATGAGTTTTAGTTTTTTTAAATATCCTGTGGAAGCATGGTTGAAATGCAATGTCTGACTTTCCTTTGGTCATTTTTATAGATTTTTTTTATTTATTATTACTTTTGTAGAATGCAAGTTATTTCTGTGACCAATGTGGTTTTTTCTTTCATTAAACGAGGGGTAGCAACAATTTTGACCACGTGTATATGTAATTATATATATATATATATATATATATATATATATGTGTGTTATTGTCAATAAATCATAATTATAACGACTTTAAGGACATATAGTATAACAAAAATAAAAACAATTTATAATATAACACCCTTTCTTACATAATTACACAACCTATAATACTGTAAGGCTTTAAACTTTCACATTTTGTGTTATTATGAGATCAAATAAACTGTGATTGGGCCCCATTTGTATGTTATTGTAGAAACATGCGGCATATTATGGAGAGGAACAACATGGATGGGAATGGAAAAGTCAGGGTAATCACTGGTTGCAATACCAAACACATAGTGCATGCTGTACGAGTATGCTTTTATCTGCCGGGTTACATCCATAAATCAAACAAATCTGATGATGTTTCTACATTATGCTTATGTTATCTTTGCTCTTCAGTGTTTATTTTTCTAAAGAAAAATATATACTTGTCTCTGTAACTGTCCTGACATCTTCCTTTCTGGTTTTAATTTAAATGGAGGAAGGTTCACATTTAAAACTGCAGGGAAAAGTGTAACGCTTGCAGCAAGATATGTAAGAAAACACAATCCCTGTTGTTGTAGATAAAGAGATCTATTATATGTGGACAAAAAGCAAGTGCTTCATATTTCATCAAAGTATTTCAAAGACAATCGGCTCTAGTGTCCGGCAATTAATCATGATGTAAAGCATTCAGGATGCTCCTGATACTACTGTGTTTCTGAGAATATCACATTGAACAACATTTATACTACAAATTTTCCCATGTTATATATGTATGGCAGATCCACAGGGTGAACCATAAATGTCAGCTAGTGTATTTACATGTTTTTGGAACTCCCATAAACCTCTGTAGAAAAATCTTCTGTTCAGGAACAAAGTTATGGAAGGGGCCTGTTCATTTGATAGGAAGGATCTCATAAGTGTCCCATGCTATCCTCTCTCCATACTATACCCCATTTTCACATTGCTCCCTCTCCATATCCATCTGTTCACATAGTGCCTTCATACTGCCCTCTCTAAACTGTATTCTCTCCTCACACTGTCCCCCTACACTGTCCCTCTCCCCACAGCTGCCCATACAGTATGATATCTACAACAGTCCCCCCAATATAATGTCCACAATAGCCCCCAATACAGCATGATGTCCTCCACAACACATTTGCAGTATAATGTCCCCAACAGCCAACAATACATTATGGTAACCACAGACCCAGAATGTCCTTAACAGCCTATACAATACGTGACCACAGCTCCCTTTATAGTATGATATCTCCATAGCTTCGATATACTATCCCCCTCAGCCCCCCTTTACAGTATGATGTCTCCACAGCATATCCCCTACAGCTCCCTATTCAGCATGATGCCCCCCACATCTAATATATAAAGCTGAGTGTATGTAAGTATGTGTGTATGTATGTGTGTATGTCCGCTAAAGGAATCCGCACTGTCGTATTTACAATCACGAAATTTTGCACAGATGCCCCATGTGACCCAGGGAATGTCATAGACTAGGTTTTGACAGGAAAATTTAACCCTGCGCTTTACAGTTATTCACCAAAATCCTGCCTCCATTTAACTGAATGGAGGTGGGAGCTACTGGCTATTAATAGCAACTGTCAGTGGTTGCTATAGGAACAAAATAAACTGTTAGCATAAGAAGCTTATGTGTGATGTAATAAGATGTCGGTGGGGAGATAGAGAGACAGACAGAAAAAGACAGACAGACACCGACAGAGACAGATGAGGAAAGAGACAGATAGAGACAGACGGGCAAAGGGAGACGGGCAAAGAGACAGACGGCCAAACAGACAGCCCTGGAGATAGACAGCCCTGGAGATAGACAGCCCTGGAAAGAGATAGCCCTGGAGAGAGACAGATGGGCAAAGAGACAGATGGGCAAAGAGACAGACGGGCAAAGAGACAGACGGGCAAAGAGACAGATGGGCAAAGAGACAGATGGGCAAAGAGACAGCCCTGGAAAGAGAAAGCCCTGGAAAGAGACAGCCGGGCAAAAAGACAGCTGGGCAAAGAGACAGACGGGCAAAGAGACAGACGGGCAAAGAGACAGACGGGCAAAGAGACAGACGGGCAAAGAGACAGATGGGCAAAGAGATAGACGGACAAAGAGACAGCCCTGGAAAGAGACAGATGGGCAAAGAGACAGCCCTGAAAAGAGACAGACGGGCAAAGAAACAGACCTGGAAAGAGACAGCCCTGGAAAGAGACAGTCCTGGAAAGAGACAGACCTGGAAAGAGACAGATGGGCAAAGAGACAGATGGGCAAAGAGACAGCCCAGGAAAGAGACAGCCCGGGAAAGAGACAGCCCGGGAAAGAGACAGCCAGGCAAAGAGACAGCCGGGCAAAGAGACAGATGGGCAAAGACGTAGCCGGGTAAAGAGACAGCCCGAGAAAGAGACAGCCCGGGAAAGAGACAGCCCGGGAAAGAGACAGCCCAGGAAAGAGACAGCCCAGGAAAGAGACAGCCCGGGAAAGAGACAGCCTGGGAAAGAGACAGCCCGGGAGAGAGACAGCCTGGGAAAAAGACAGCTGGGCAAAAAGACAGCCGGTCAAAGAGACAGATAGGCAAAGAGACAGACGGGCAAAGAGACAGCCCTGAAAAGAGACAGACAGGCAAAGAAACAGCCCTGGAAAGAGACAGACGGGCAAAGAAACAGCCCTGGAAAAAGACAGCCCGGGAAAGAGACAGCCCGGAAAGAGACAGTCGTGCAAAGAGACAGCCCTGGAAAGAGACAGACGGAGAAAGAGACAGACAAAGACAGATGGGGAAAGAGACGGGGAAAGAGAGAGACAGACAGACTCACACATAGAGACAGACACAGAGATAGAGACAGACACAGAGATAGAGACAGATAGTCTGATACAAATACAGACAGAGAGATAGAAACAGACAGAGACATAGACACAGACAGACAAAAAAAGACACAGACACAGAGACAGACAGACAGCGACACACAGATAGAGACTGGGAGAGAGACAGAGAGACAGTTACTATCCCAGGCAACGCCCGGGTACTACAGCTAGTATCTTATATAGTATGATTTCTCTACAACCCTGGTATAAAGTCCCCACAGATTCCCGTATAATATGTCCTCCAAAGCTCCTCTTATGATGTCTTCCACAGCCCCTCTTGTGATAGCCTCCACAGCCAGCCCTTCTTGGTATAGCCCCCACAGCTAGCCTCTCTTGTTATAGCCCCCTCAGTCAGCCCTTCTTAAGATAGCCCTCACAGCCAGCGCCTCTTGTTATGTCCCAATTTAGCACCCCACGGGACCTGCAGGCAGGGGCGGGCTGGGCCGGGGGGTCAATTGCCCCCCAGGCTGCTCTACAAGCTATTGTAGAGGGCCGGCCGCCTGCTGCATAATGTCATTATAACACACATGGCCGCGCACAGTGAATTGCGCGCGGATGTGTCTCTAGTACTGTGAGATGGCCGGGCACATTTACACATTACAGGCGATGACAGTGCTGAGCGGCCGCATAGTACAGGAGACACGGCCACGCGCAGTTCACAGTGCGCAGCCATGTCTGCTATAATGATGATGTCATGCAGCGCACGCTGCCTCCATCCAGCCGAGGAGCATCAGACAAGGGTTGCGGTTACATCCCAGTGGCTAGGAGCTGCCTGGTAGTGGGCGTGACCGGCTTTGTTAGTGGGCATGGCCATATTTCCTCCTGTCCACTATAATCATGCAGGTTTTGCCCCCCCCTCTCCCCCTGCACTCCATACACCCCCCTTCATCTGGAGGTTTTACCTCAGACTCCAGATTCTATTATAAAGTACTCCAGGACACCTGGAGTGTCTTTCTGTTATCAGCTGTGTTGCTGAGGCCCCGCCCCTTCTGATCACATGGGCGTGATGCCACCACAGGTCCTTTAGGCTACAGGGATTTACCATCAAACAAGCCTGTGACCGCACGGGAGACAAAAGAAGAAGAGGAGAGAAGAAGAGGAGAGAAGAAGTGTCCGCCAATCATCAAAAGTAAAAGCCCCCCAGTATGTGTCTGTGTGTCTGAGTGTATAGGATTGTGTCTATCTATGTGTATGATTATTTGTATATGCATGTTTTCAAATATGTATACGCTTCTATGTGACTATATCTGTGTATGTGTCTGTGTATATGGCTGTACGCAGGTGTCTGTATGTGTATACGGCTATACGCAGGTGTGTGTATGTGTTAACGGCTGTACGCAGGTGTGTGTCTGTGTATACGACTGTACGCAGGTGTGTGTATATGTGTATATAATAATAATAATAATTTTATTCATTTATATAGCGCTATTAATTCCACAGCGCTTTACATACATTGGCAACACTGTCCCCATTGGGGCTCACAATCTAGAGTCCCTATCTGTATGTCTTTCGAGTGTGGGAGGAAACCGGAGTGCCCGGAGGAAACCCACGCAAACATGGGGAGAACATACAAACTCCTTGCTTGTTGTCCTTGGTGGGATTTGAACCCAGGACCCCAGTGCTGCAAGACTGCAGTGCTAACCACTGAGCCACCGTGCCGCCGGGTGTATATGGCTTTACGCAGGTGTGTGTATGTGTATACAGCTGTATGCAGGTGTATATGGCTGTACGCAGGTGTGTGCATGTGTATACGGCTGTAAGCTGGTGTGTGTAGGTGTATACGGCTGTACGCAGTTGTGTATACGGCTGTATGCTGTGTGTACACATCCCTGTACTGTATGTTTACAGTCCGTGTTTCTGGGGTTGTGTATATGTGTGAGATGCCTGTATGTAAGGCTGTGTGCCCACCATCAGGGTTCACAGTGTTTTGGATTCAGAGTGTTTTCGCTACATTGTACAGTACAAGTACAGTGGATGGGAATTCTAGAAATCCTATGCCTGCTGCGTGTACAGCCCATAGCGAAAACTGACCTGTGTTGTGGCTTCCCGGGCTCAGACATGTCCATTTATTGCTGTGTAGCCACAAGTGTCTCCACAAAGAGAACAGAAGAGAGAGACCACAGCGGCCCGAACCCTGACTGTGAGCACAGACTGCTGTGATCCTTATGGAGAGCACTCGCGGACCCGCAGGAGAGGACATGCTGTGTCCAGGACACAGTATGTCCAGACCGTGGGCACGTAGCCTTATAGTGTATTGTGTATGTGTAAAACATATCTTTAGGGCACAACACTAAATCTGAGTGCCCACCATCAGGCGTCTTCACGGTCTGGACGCAGCGTACTTTCTCTTGTGGAGAAGCGCTGTCTGTGTCTACCATCAGGCGGCCTCACGGTCTGGACGCAGCATACTTTCTCTAGTGGAGACGCTAGGCTCCTGGGCGGGAGATCGCGCTGTCGGTGGCAGCGGATGTTCACTGTATTCTCCCACTCAGAGCACTAGCATCGCTGTTAGAATAAATTGACATACTGAGGATAGTTAAGCAGCGCCACAGGTCACTTTATGTAGCGTCTAAAAGAGCTCAGGGGCCGGATATTTCTATAAATCCATCCACTGTGCCTGTACTGTACAATGCAGCATTTTGGACACAGAGAAAACACTTTGCGTCCAAGACACTGCTGACACTGATCGTGGGCACGAGCCCTAAGGGCTCACTCGCATATGTGTTAGGGAATTTCATTTGTCTTTCCATGTTTATGAAAAGAAAAGTGAAATTAACCCCTGCACTGTGATGTAGCTATGTCACCACTTTATGTCCTCCTTCACATGTCTGTGTATCTGGTACGTGTTGTATCCGTTTTTTTCATGGTTACCATGCGTACCCATTATAATCTATGGTGCTGCTCGCATGTCGGTGTCTTTACACAGACCGCGTGTGATCCCTACTGAGACATCTGTTTTTTTTCCCAGAAGCGCACATGACAAAGCACAATAGAAGTCTATGGGGCCGTGAAAAACACATACAGTACACGGATGGCATCAGTGTATAGTCTATGTACCAACCGTCTTCCGTACGAGTTTAATATTTAAAATATAGGATAAGCTTTGTATTTGTATATATAGTTAGCTGGGTTACGGTACTGTATCTATGTAGCAAGGGTGGTTTTGCTCCTATATCAATGCAGTAAGCTCAGTTATGGTACCATATTTAAGCAGTGAGCTTAGTTCTGGTACTATGTCTATGCAGTAAGCTTGTTCTGTTCCTGTAGCTATGTAGGAGGCTTGGTGTCATGTTGCTGTTTCTATGTAGTAGACTGAGTAAGTACAATTTTGTTACTGTATGGGTACAGCAAGCTCGGTTCTGCTCCTGTATCTCTGTAGTAAGCTCGGTTCTGCTCCCTTATCTCTGTAGTAAGCTTGGTTCTGTTCTCATATCTCTGTAGTAAGTTCGGCTCTGCTCCCTTATACGATACGATACGATACCATAATTTCCCACGGGATCAATAAAGTGTATCACAGCAGCACAACTTAAATAATAACATGAATTACTTAATTATCTCTGTAGTAAGCTTGGTTCTACTCCCCTAACTCTGTAGTAAGCTCAGTTCTGCTCCCTTATCTCTGTAGTAAGCTCGGTTCTGCACCCTTATCTCTGTAGTAAGCTTGGTTCTGCACCCTTATCTCTGTAGTAATCTCGGTTCTGCACTCTTATCTCTGTAGTAAGCTAAGTTCTGTTCCCATATCTCTGTAGTAAGATTGGTTCTGCTCCCTTATCTCTGTAGTAAGCTCGGTTCTGATCCCTTATCTCTGTAGTAAGCTCAGTTCTGCTCCTATATCTCTGTAGTAAGCTTGGTTCTCTCCCTTATCTCTGTAGTAAGCTCGGTTCTGCTCCCTTATCTCTGTAGTAAGCTCGGTTCTGCACCCTTATTTCTGTAGTAAGCTTGGTTCTGCACCCTTCTCTGTAGTAAGCTCGGTTCTGCTCCCATATCTCTGTAGTAAGCTCGGTTCTGCTCCCATATTTCTGTAGTAAGCTTGGTTCTGCTCCCTTATCTCTGTAGTAAGCTTGGTTCTGCTCCCTTATCTCTGTAGTAAGCTTGGTTCTGCTCCCTTATCTCTGTAGTAAGCCCAGTTCTGTTCCCATATCTCTGTAGTAAGCTTGGTTCTGCTCCCATATCTCTGTAGTAAGCTCGGTTTTGCTCCCTTATCTCTGTAGTAAGCCTGAATCTGCTCCGTTATCTCTGTAGTAAGCCAGGTTCTGTTCTGATATCTCTGTAGTAAGCTTAGTTCTGCTCCCATATCTATGTAGCAAGCTTGGTTATGCTCCCAGATCTCTGTAGTACCCTGGGTTTTGTACCCTTATCACTGTAGTAAGCTCAGTTCTGCTCCCTTATCTCCGTAGTAAGCTTGGTTCTGCTCCCTTATCTCTGTAGTAAGCTTGGGTCTGCTCCCTTATCTCTGTAGTAAGCTTGGTTCTGCTCCCTTATCTCTGTAGTAAGCTTGATTCTGCTCCCATATCTCTGTAGTAAGCTTGGTTATGCTCCCAGATCTCTGTAGTAAGCTGGGTTTTGCACCCTTATCTCTGTAGTAAGCTCAGTTCCGCTCCCTTATCTCTGTAGTAAGCTTGGTTCTGCTCCCTGATCTCTGTAGTAAGCTCGGTTCTGCACCCTTATGCTTGGTTCTGCTCCCTTATCTCTGTAGTAAGCTTGGTTCTGCTCACTTATCTATGTAGTAAGCTCAGTTCTGCACACTTATCTCTGTAGTAAGCTTGGTTCTGCACCCTTATCTCTGTAGTAAGCTCCCTGCAGTTCCATTATCTATGTAGTCATCTTGGTTCTGTTACAGTATCTATGTATGCAGTTAGCGCGGCTCTGTTCCCATATATATGTACCAGTCTGTTCATAAAGCCTGTTATCACTGCTGCTTTAATGTTGCGGCTAGAGATAAACAGACCAAAGGTGGGCCGCCGCAACTTGAGGGCCACTGCCTTATAATTGCCCCCAGGCTAAAATGTGCCAGCCAGCCCCTGCCTGCAGGGCTTACTCGTCACCGGGCCAGTGGTTTTGTGGGGTTGCTGTGAATGGCCTGACTCAGCTCTGTGACCTCGTCCGCTACAGGCAAAGAGGGTCCAAAGGGGTTGAGGGTTTGCTTTGCAGCGCCACCCGTGGTGCGCGGCCAGGGATTAGCCGCTGCTGCGAGATGTCGCTCTCCTCCGGGTCTGAAGTTACCGAAGGTCAGATAGTACAGCTCATCACAGGTGGAGCAAGCCCCAAAGAGGATGGTGGTGATGGGGGAAGGGCCGTTGGCGCCGAATCAGTGACGTGATGATACAGCTGAGATTGTGAGACAGCAGAATCCGTATAGTGAGTATATTACACACTGTTAGGATTACGTATATTAATTTCCCTTGTTAGTTTTTAAATGACCAGGACAACCTCGTTAATTATTCAATAATATTCTCATTTGATTATCTAATAAGAGATATCAGAAGATGTCATAAATTAGGGTGCAATAAACGTTAAATAATTTAAATATATCAGCTATCCATGAGCAGCACCATGGAGAGTTACCACTTTACAGCTTTCATCTGCCCCTCAGATACACTGTATGGACAAAAGTATTGAGATATTCCTCTTAATCATTAAATTTAGATTTTTCATTCAGGCCCATTGCCAGACTGCAGTCTGCCTTTACTAACATTGGGATAGACTGGGTCCAGGGGCATAACTACAGCGGTCGCAGAGGTTGCCATTGTGACCAGGCCCGGCATTTTAGGGGCCCGCTCCGCAGACCACGCGGCCGCTATATGTACAGGTGCCGCTGCTGCTGACACCGGGCCCCCCGCCCGGTGTCATTGGCGGCAGCACCGGGCCCTCTACCCCGTCATCGTTCACAGCAATGATGAAGCATAGAGTGGCGCTCCATGCTCCATCATTCTCCCCCGGTGCCTGCGCGGTGACGTCACTCCTGTGCGACTGCTGTGCAGAGAGTACAGGGCGCAGGACGGGAGGACAGTGACCGGACCAGCGGGGGAACGGAGGAAAGAGGTGAGGATGGAGCAGTGGTGAAACGAACAAGGTGAGTAATTTTTGTTTTTTAATCAGTGTGAGTACACGGTGGCCAGAGGCCCGGGGGTTCTGAATTATACACAGGGAGGCCTGGGGGTGCTGCATTATACACAGGGAGGCCTGGTGGGGGCTGCACTATACACAGTGAGGCCTGGGGGTGCTGCATTATACACAGGGAGGCCTGGGGGAGGCTGCATTATACACAGGGAGGCCTGGGGGAGGCTGCATTATACACAAGCAGGCCTGGGGGAGGCTGCATTATACACAGGGAGGCCTGGGGGGCTGCATTATACACAGGGAGGTCTGGGGTAGGCTGCATTATACATAGGGAGGCCTGGGGGGCTGCATTATACACAGGGAGGTCTGGGGTAGGCTGCATTATACACAGGGAGGCCTGGGGGAGGCTGCATTATACACAGGGAGGCCTGGGGGAGGCTGCATTATACACAGGGAGGCCAGGGGGAGGCTGCATTATACACAAGGAGACCTGGGGGAGGCTGAATTATACACAGGGAGGCCTGGGGGAGGCTGAATTATACACAGGGAGGCCTGGGGGAGGCTGAATTATACACAGGGAGGCCTTGGGGAGGCTGCATTATACACAGGGAGGCCTGGGGGCTGCATTATACACAGGGAGGTCTGGAGGAGGCTGCATTATACACAGGGAGTCCTGGGGGAGGCTGCATTATACACAGGGAGGCCTGGGGGAGGCTGCATTATACACAAGGAGGCCTGGGGGAGGCTGCATTATACACAGGGAGGTCTGGGGGGCTGCATTATACACAGGGAGGTCTGGAGAAGGCTGCATTATACACAGAGAGTCCTGGGGGAGGCTGCATTATACACAAGGAGGCCTGAGAGAGGCTGAATTATACACAGGGAGGCCTGTTGGAGGCTGCATTATACACAGGGAGGCCTGTTGGAGGCTGCATTATACACAGGGAGGCCTGGGGGTGCTGCATTATACACAGGGAGGCCTAGTGGGGTCTGCAGTATACACAGTGAGGCCTGGGGGTGCTGCATTATACACAGGGAGGCCTGGGGGAGGCTACATTATACACAGGGAGGCCTGGGGGAGGCTGCATTATACACAAGGAGGCCTGGGGGAGGCTGCATTATACACAGGGAGGCCTGGGGGGCTGCATTATACACAGGGAGGTCTGGGGGAGGCTGCATTATACACAGGGAGGCCTGGGGGAGGCTTTATTATACACAGGGAGGCCTGGGGGAGGCTGCATTATACACAGATAGGCCAGGGGAGGCTGCATTATACACAAGGAGACCTGGGGGAGGCTGAATTATACACAGGGAGGCCTGGGGGAGGCTTCATTATACACAAGGAGGCCTGGGGGAGGCTGCATTATACACAGGGAGGCCTGGGGGGCTGCATTATACACGGAGTCCTGGGGGAGGCTGCATTATACACAGGGAGGCCTGGGGGAGGCTGCATTATACACAAGGAGGCCTGGGGGAGGCTGCAGTATACACAGGGAGGCCTGTTGGAGGCTGCATTATACACAGGGAGGCCTGTTGGGGGCTGCATTATACACAGGGAAGCCTGGGGGTGCAGCATTATACACAGGGAGGCCTAGTGGGGGCTGCAGTATACACAGTGAGGCCTGGTGGAGGCTGCATTATACACAGGGAGGCTGCATTATACACAGGGAGGTCTGGGGGAGGCTGCATTATACACAGGGAGGCCTGGGGGAGGCTGCATTATACACAGGGAGGCCTGGGGGAGGCTGCATTATACACAGGGAGGCCTGGGGGAAGCTGAATTATACACAGGGAGGCCTGGGGGGCTGCATTTTACACAGGGAGGCCTGTTGGGGGCTGAATTATACACAGGGAGGCCTGGGGAGGCTGCATTATACACAGGGAGGCCTGTCAAGCTGCATTATACACAGGGAGGCCTGGTGGAGGTTGCATTATACACATAGAGGCCTGGGGTGGCTGCATTATGCAAAATGAAGGACACCTTATACATGGACTAAAGGGGTGCATTATACATGGAGGAGTATGGGGCTGCATAGTACAATATGAGGATTTATGGGGCTGCATTATAATACATATAGGACTATGGAGGCTACCTTATACATGGACTATGGGGGTGCGTTATAAAACATTGAGGACTATGTGGTGCAGTATAATATATGGAGGACTGTGTGGTGAATTCTAATACATGGAGAACTATGGGAAATGCATTATATTACATGGAGGACTATGGGGTGAATTCTGTTATATGAAGGGTTATGTAGGACCCTTTATACTATATGGAAGGCTATGTGGGGGCCATTACAGTATTTGGAGAACTATATACTAGGGGGGACAAGGATACAAGCATGGGATGCAAACGTTTTGTGCTAAGGGAAAAAGGCTCTTTCCCTCAGCACCCAGCTTTCCTATGCTCTGTTATAATCTTCTCTCAGCACCTAGCTTTCCCATGCTCTGATATGGGAAAGCTGGGTGCTGAGGGAATGATGTAAGGCAGAGCATGGGAAAGCTGGGTGCTGATGACAAGATGCATATCAGAACATAGGAAAGCTGGGTGCTGATAGTGGGATTTTAGATCATGGGCAACCTGGGTGCTGAGGGTAAGAGCCAAGTGTCAGCGTGATTATCATGTACCCTGAATATCAATGTCATCCTGTACCCCAAGTGTCGGTGTACATGGAGGGGGGGGCCCGGGTCCGAAATTTGCACCAGGGCCCATCAATCTCTAGTTACGCCACTGACTGGGTCGGTCTAAGAATTTACAGAATTGGAGCATGATACTATTTATTTATTTTACTCACTTACTGTATATAGCACAATTAATTTCACATCACTTTACATACATCAGCAAAACTGTCCCCACTGGGGCTCACAATCTAAATTCTCTAGCCGTATATGTCTTTAGAGTGGGAGGAAACTGGAGAATTCGGAGGAAACCCATGAAAACACAGGAAGAACATACAAACTCCTTGCAAATAATAGGATGCCAATATCAAGTCAATTCATAAAATTTCTTGTCGTCTTTTAAATATTCTATGATCAACTGTGAGGCAAACCACATAAAGTTATAGAAAGATCTCTAAGGGGTACTTTGCACGTTGCGACATCGCTAACATCGGCTAGCGATGTCCAGCGCGATAGCACCCGCCCCCGTCGCACATGCAATATCTTGTGATTGCTCCCGTAGCGAACATTATCGCTACGGCAGCATCACACGCACATTCCTGGTCGGCGACGTCGCGGTGACAGCCGAACAATCCCTCCTTCAAGGGGGAGGTGCGTTCGGCGTCACCGCGACGTCACTGCGACGTCACTAATCGGCTGGCCAATAGAAGCGGAGGGGCGGAGATGAGCAGTACGTAACATCCCGCCCACCTTCTTCTTTCCGCATTGCCGTCGGGACGCAGGTAAGGTGATGTTTGTCGTTCCAGCGGATTCACACACAGCGATGTGTGACGCCGCTGGAGCGACACACAACATCGTACCTGCAGCAGGAGCGACATTATGAAAATGAACGATGTGACACAGATCACCGATTTTTGACTGTTTCACGCTCGTTCATTGTCGCTCCTAGGATTTACACATTGCGATGTCGCTACTAGTGCCGGATGTGCGTCACAACAACCGTGACCCCGACAATATTTCGGTAGCGATGTCGCAACATGCAAAGTACCCCTTAGTGCTGAGACACATAGCCCCAGATTCATTAAGGCTGGTGGGTCATAGTCCAGTCATAATGAGATGAATGCAGTACTAAGATGCGCTAAATTCATTAAAGGGAAGCTGTCAGCAGGTTTGTGCTACTTCATTTGAGAGTAGCATGATGTAAGCAAAGAGACTCTGAATCCAACGATATATCACTTAGATTACTGGGTACAGCCATTCTGACACAATCAGAGTTTTTAGATTCCATCATGCAGAAAAGCTCACAAAGTTTACCTGCCCACACCAGGCTCCCTATATGCACAGTCTATATACAGAGAGATGCTAATCTGAAGGGTATTGGGCATGGTCTGACTAGTGTAGTAAGGGCAATTTTAATCTTGGGTGATAAAGCATTCCCTATAAGTAAACAATAGCATACAGGGAGGTCAACAGCTAGTCACCTCATGGATTACCTCGTCACCACACTCCTTTCTCACCCATTGAGGGGGTTTTTGTATTCCCAGTGACACATACAAAGACCCTTGAGGATACAGCCCAGGGGCACCACTGGGAGGTTGAATGTTACCACGTCATCAGGACACAGACTGGTACTAACTTCATCTCCACTGTTACACACATGATTTCTATATTTGTATGAGGGATGAACAAAAATACAACAATTACAAATTGTATGTACTCTATAAAGCCCGCTTTACACGCTTCAATATATCTCACAATCCGTCGTTGGGGTCAAGTTGTAAGTGACGCACATCCGGCATCGTTTGTGAGGTATCTGCGTGTGACACCTACGTGCGATCAGGATTGAACGCAAAACCGTTGATCGCAAACACATCGTATCTTTGTCTAGAATTGAGCGTTTTGTTGCACAAACCTAGTCAATTGAAACGTGTGACATCCCTCATACGATTTTGATGTCTGAGGCTATGTGCACAGGTGTGCGCTCTGCACTGCAGCTTAAAAAAGGTCCGCTTCAGAGCGCAGCTGAAAAGCTGCGTTCTGAAGCGCCTCACAATGTCTGTCGGTCACTATCTCTGTCCCTCACTCTCTGTCCATGTCAGTCTATCCCCCTCTCTCATATACTCACCGATCCCCGATCCCCGGTGCTGCACGGCGTTCACACTGCTCCGGCGGCTTTTACTGTTTTGAAAAAGCCGGCCGTCCATTAAACAATCTCGTATTCCCTGCTTTCCTCGCCCACCGGCGCCTATGATTGGTTACAGTGAGACACGCCCCCACGCTGAGTGACAGATGTCACACTGCACTCAATCACAGCAGCCGGTGGGCGTGTCTATACTGTGTAGTGAAATAAAAAATTAAATAATTAAAAAAAACGGCGTGCGGTCCCCCCCAATTTTAAAACCAGCCAGATAAAGCCATACGGCTGAAGGCTGGTATTCTCAGGATGGGGAGCTCCACGTTATGGGGAGCCCCCCAGCCTAACAATATCAGCCAGCAGCCGCCCAGAATTGCCGCATACATTAGATGCGACAGTTCTGGGACTGTACCCGGCTCTTCCCAATTTGCCCTGGTGCGTTGGCAAATCAGGGTAATAAGGAGTTATTGGCAGCCCATAGCTGCCAATAAGTCCTAGATTAATCATGTCAGGCGTCTATGAGACACCTTCCATGATTAATCTGTAAATTACAGTAAATAAACACACACACCCGAAAAATCCTTTATTAGAAATAAAAAACACAAACATATACCCTGGTTCACCACTTTAATCAGCCCCAAAAAGCCCTCCATGTCCGGCGTACTCCAGGATGATGCAGCGTCGCTTCCAGCGCTGCTGCATGGAGGTGACCGGAGCTGCAGCAGACACAGCCGCTCCGGTCACCTCCACGCAGCTAATCAAGACAGCCGTGCGATCAGCTGAGCTGTCAGTGAGGTTACCCGCTGTCACTGGATCCAGCGGTGGCCGCAGGTAACCTCAGTGACAGCTCAGCTGATCGCGCTACTCACCTCAGTTGCTGCGTGGAAGTGATAGGAGCGGCAGTGAGTAGCGCGATCAGCTGAGCTGTCACTGAGGTTACCTGCGGCCACCGCTGGATCCAGTGACAGCGGGTAACCTCAGTGACAGCAGCTGATCGCGCGGCTGTCTTCATTTGCTGTGTGGAGGTGACCGGAGCGGCTGTGTCTGCTGCAGCTCCGGTCACCTCCATGCAGCAGCGCTGGAAGCGACACTGGAGCATCCTGGATTACGCCGGACAAGGAGGGCTTTTTGGGGCTGATTAAAGTGGTGAACCAGGGTATATGTTTGTGTTTTTTATTTATAATAAAGGATTTTTCGGGCGTGTGTGTGTTTATTTACTGTAATTTACAGATTAATCATGGAGGGTGTCTCATAGACGCCTGACATGATTAATCTAGGACTTATTGGCAGCTATGGGCTGCCAATAAGTCCTTATTACCCCGATTTGCCAACGCACCAGGGCAAATCGGGAAGAGCCGGGTACAGTCCCAGAACTGCCGCATCTAATGTATGCGGCAATTCTGGGCGGCTGTTGGCTGATATTGTTAGGCTGGGGGGCTCCCCATAACGTGGAGCTCCCCATCCTGAGAATACCAGCCTTCAGCCGTATGGCTTTATCTGGCTGGTTTTAAAATTGGGGGGGACCGCACGCCGTTTTTTTTAATTATGTAATTATTTATTTCACTGCACAGTATAGACACGCCCACCGGCTGCTGTGATTGGGTGCAGTGTGACACCTGTCACTCAGCGTGGGGGCGTGTCTCACTGTAACCAATCATAGGCGCCGGTGGGCGGGGAAAGCAGGGAATACGAGATTGTTTAATGGGCGGCCGGCTTTTTCAAAACAGTAAAAGCCGCCGGAGCAATGTGAATGCTGTGCAGCGCCGGGGATCGGGGATTGGTGAGTATGAGAGAGGGCTGCTCAATTCACTTACTCAGCAGTTTAGCTGTCACCGGTGAGTCCTTCACAGGTGACCGCTAATCAGGGCGCGACACAGACAGAGCCGCAGCATGACAATGAAGTCGGGTGAGGTTCACCCGAGTTCATTCTGACAGTGCGGCTCTGTCTGTGTCTGCTGTCATCTGCCATTCAGCTCTGCTACATGGCTGTCTGTGTCTGCTGTAAGCGGCCATGTAGCAGAGCTGAATGGCAGATGATATAGTAAAAACGCATCCCTACACATTACACACGCTTGGCAAGTCAATAAATAAAAAAAAAAAAAAAAAAGGTGCCCAATGCATACGTCACAGAACACATGATCTAAAGGATCGCACACAAAATTGATCAATTTAACATAGACTACTAACGCACGTGTGACAGCAAATGAACGACCTACGTGCAATCTCATTCAATCGCATATGCGACCTGGGCGTGTCACATCGCATACGAGATCGCACACCTAATTGTAAGGTGTAAAGCTGGCTAAAGGTGTTTCAAGACTTAAACTGACAATGTGGCTGTGAGAGGTAGCATTATTCTGCTGTGACTGAGTTGAGTGATGTGCCATATGTAGGAGGGTGGCCTAGGTAATCGTGTTCCTACCTCTCAAGACACCAACCACACTGTTATGTCATATGTGAATTGTGTCATGTGTCTTTGTACATAACATGATGTTCTCATGTATATAGAGAAATGCAATAGAACTATCATGTAGAATTTTCATAAGGAAGCTTGCCTAGATACTGACTGTAGGGCAAGCAAGAGTTAAGTGTTGCACTAGCCCACAAGGGGAGGAGCTAGCTCTTTGGGTTAGAGACTAGTTTCAGTTTAAAAGGGAGATAGTGCTAGATAGCTAAGGAAGAGCATGGTGTTCTGGGCAGTATGAGGCCCCCTACTGGAACTGCCTGGGCGAATATACTTGGGAAACATCTGTAGTCTAAGACTGATTGCTGGTGTGTTTGTGGGCACTTCTGTACCGCCCCGCAAGCTCGGCTGTGACCGCCGAGCCGCTCGGATCCGTGCTCGTATTGCGGGTGGTGTCTCGAGCCTCTCATAGCCCCGGGGGTCACGTCGCTCTGCAAGAGAGTTGGTGCTACACGCGGGGATTTGGGTGAGGAGTTCCACTGCCGGGGCCGCGGTGGTTTGGTATGTAAGTTCGTGACGCCACCTACGGGTCGTGGTGATTGTAGACACCACCGCTGCGGTGAAGGTATGGGGGCTCCCGGGAACGGTGTAATGGCGCAGCTAGGTGTTGACCCCTCCGTGGGTAGGGGATGTTGGTCCCGGGGCCCGGTTGGCGATGGCCGGGGTGCAGGGTGCAGTGTTGCGGTGCGGTGCGGTGCCTGATGGCACTGGTGTACTCACTCTGACACAACACACTGGAGTCTCTGGTAAACCAAATGGAGTGATGAACGGGGCCCACAGCCGGCTGCAGCTTCTCCCAGAATAGGTTGGTGGTTTCCGCCTTTCTCCTGCACCTCTGTGTGTAAATGTTTGACTCCTATGCCTAGACACCGGTAGTCCGCTCCCCGACTTGTATATGCCGTAGGAGCCCGTTTGCCCGCAGACGCTGGCCCTTTGGGTCTCTATGCCTTGGCGGTGGCTTTACCCTGTATGGTTGGGATGTTGTCTTCTAACGGGGCTTGTGTGGGATAGGTCCTTAAGTCCAGTCCGCAATCAGTTGATTTGACTTGGCCCTGTCGGTTCAGGGCTTTGTACTGGGTCTGAGTACCCTGCCTGGTGCTCTGGTATCCAGTTGGCTTCCCGGTTCGGTTCCGGCGGGCCACTACCCTGTCCCAGGCCCTTACGGTTCCACCGGTCATCTTCCCGGTCTCCTGCAGGCGGCCACCACCGTCTGCCTCCTTGCCAATGGCGACTGGGCTCTGACCCAGCCACCTGGTAGTCTCTTGGCAGGCCTGGACACAGGACTGCCCATGACCTTGAATGCACTCTCCCTCCTCTAGACTACTCTCTCCTCCAACAAGAACCCGACTCTCTGTATTCCCACCTCCAGGCCTGTGAACTCCTCGGTGGGCAGAGCCAACTGCCTGGCTCCGCCCCCCCCCTGGTGTGGACATCAAACCTGGAGGGTGGTGACAAGGTTTTTAGTTTGACTGATGTCACCTAACCGGGGGGGGGGGGGTGTTGTGTGTGACTACTTGGGACGACCTGACTAGTCCAGGGCGTCACACTTCCTTAACCCCTTCCTACAGAGGAAGATAGACATGAAGTCGCGTGTGAGAAAAGTATGAAAGCACACGTATACTGCGGTTCTGGACTGGGAGTTCTTGGGGCTGGCAGGACTATTTAGAATAGGGATAGTATAGGGAGAGCAAAATGTGAATGTTGAAATGTACTGTACCATTGAAAAGTCGGGTGGACATTTATGTGCCCCTTACTATGTGCTACAAATGGGAGAAGATAGACTGTTGGGTTTCAAATGAACTGGTCGTCCATTGGTTTATTTGCAGCAGCTCCCGAAATGGAATACTGGGAGTCAGTGGAGGCTTGTAACCCGCCAGTGAGTAAAATCCACAGAAGACAGTGTGACGCCCTTGCGGTAACCAGGTGTCACAATAACAAGGTAACAACAAAGCAACAGCTCTGGTCCTACATGACTGTGCCAGTCAGCACACACACTAGCACACCAGGACATTTACACTCACAACCAGGGTGGGAGACCCCCCTTAGAGCCAGGTGACAGGGCTGGGCACTGTGAGCTAAGGCCGGTTTTACACATCCGGCTTTTTGCCGTTTTGCCGGATCCGGCGCTCTCCCGTGCAGTTAATATAGTACAATGACAGAGCAACAAGTGCCGGTCACATGCTGTCACGCATATGACCCGGAAGTTACAGCGCTGTCATTGTACTGTATTATTTGTACGGGAGAGCGCCGGATCCGGCAAAACGGCAAAAAGCCGGATGTGTGAAACCGGCCTAACAGGCAGCCAACTGGGAAGGGAGGGACCAGACCTGGGGGAGGAGAGAGTGACCTGAGAAGTGTGGCTAGTTTGTGGAAGACAGAGAGAGAGGAAAGGGAGTGAGAGAGAAAGGAGTTGAGAGGAGAGGAGTGAGAAGTGAGCAGTAGTAAAAGAATAGGTGTCAGAACAGACAACGGAATCTTGAGACACAGTGAAAGTAGCAAAGACTCTGCAAAGACCTGAGTAGAAAGATCAGCCACTCAGAGGAGAAAAAAGCTGGAGAGCGAGAGTGCAAGCTCCAAGGACAGAGGGATCCCGTGGGGTGGACATGCAGGGCTCCCAGTACTTTACACGCACGGGGTGCAGATCCCAGAACAGACCAGGACTTCAAGCCATCTGCTAACTCTGCTAGGCGGGTGGGTTTCCAGGACTCATCTGCCACCACTAACATCTGAGGCATCAGCAGCAAAGAGGGAACCAGGACATATTCCCTTAAATAGTCCAAACTGCCTGCGGCAGGACCCAGACACAGATGGACCTCCAGGAGCTCCATGCCAGGGAGGACTGACAAATACACCAGCGTGCATCAGTGGGAGAGTGACACCAGGTTGGCAGGCACAGCTATAAAGGACTCAGGCACACCTGGGATTCAGCACGTCTCCAGGGTGCGAACCCAGTAAGTAAACACAACCAAACTGCACTCCCTGTCTGGACTGATTTATTGCCGTACGCCTCCACATTAACCCTTCACCTACTCCTGAGGGAAAAGCCCTGCTTGCGAAGGGCTCCACCATCCACGCTGCCCCATCCATCACCTCCA